>NC_057802.1:500308064-500485333 GCF_018294505.1 Triticum aestivum
AACCTCCCGGTACTCCAAAAAATACCCGAAACACTCCGGAACTATTCTGGTGTCCAAATATCATCGTCAAATATATCAATCTTTACCTCTCAAACATTTCGAGACTCTTCGTCATGTCCGTGATCTCATCCGGGACTCCGAACAATCTTCGGTCACCAAAACACATAACTCATAATACAAATCGTTATCAAACGTTAAGCGTGCGGACCTTACGGGTTCGAGAACTATGTAGACATGACCGAGACACATCTCTGGTCAATAACCAACAGTGGAACCTGGATGCTCATAGTGGTTCCTACATATTCTACGAAGATCTTTATCAGTCAAACCGCAATGACAACATACGTTATTTCCTTTGTCATCGGTGTGTTACTTGCCCGAGATTCGATCATCGGTATCTTCATACCTAGTTCAATCTCGTTACCGGCAAGTCTCTTTACTCGTTCCGTAAGCATCATCCCGCAACTAACTCATTAGTCACATTGCTTGCAAGGCTTATAGTGATGTGCATTACCGAGAGGGCCCAGAGATACCTCTCCGATACACGGAGTGACAAATCCTAATCTCGATCTATGCCAACCCAACAAACACCTTCGGAGACACCTGTAGAGCATCTTTATAATCACCCAGTTACGTTCTGACATTTGATAGCACACAAGGTGTTCCTCCGGTATTCAGGAGTTGCATAATCTCATAGTCAAAGGAATATGTATAAGTCATGAAGAAAGCAATAGCAATAAAACTTAACGATCATTATGCTAAGCTAACGGATGGGTCTTGTCCATCACATCATTCTCCTAATGATGTGATCCCATTCATCAAATGACAACACATGTCTATGGTCAGAAAACTTAACCATCTTTGATTAATGAGCTAGTCAAGTAGACGCATACTAGGGACACTCTATTTTGTCTATGTATTCACACATGTATCAAGTTTCCAGTTAATACAATTCTAGCATGAATAATAAACATTTACCATGATATAAGGAAATGTAAATAACAACTTTATTATTGCCTCTAGGGCATATTTCCTTCAGTCTCCCACTTGCACTAGAGTCAATAATCTAGATAACATTGTAATGATTCTAACACCCATGGAGTCTTGGTGTTGATCATGTTTTGCTCGTGGAAGAGGCTTAGTCAACGGGTCTGCAACATTCAGATTTGTATGTATTTTGCAAATCTCTATATCTCCCTCCTTTGACATGATCGCGGATGGAGTTAAAGCGTCTCTTGATGTGTTTGGTTCTCTTGTGAAATCTGGATTCCTTCACTAAGGCAATTGCTCCAGTATTGTCACAAAAGATTTTCATTGGACCCGATGCACTAGGTATTACACCTAGATCGGATATGAACTCCTTCATCTAGACTCCTTCATTTGCTGCTTCCGAAACAGCTATGTACTCCGCTTCACACGTAGATCCCGCCACGACGCTTTGCTTGGAACTGCACCAACTGACAGCTCCACCATTCAATATAAATACATATTCGGTTTGCGACTTAGAGTCATCCAGATCAGTGTGAAAGCTAGCATCGACGTAACTATTTACGACAAGCTCTTTGTCACCTCCATAAAAAGTGTTTCATCACATACATTAAAAAAATGTACATTATGTGTTTATTGAAGGAAATATGCCCTAGAGGCAATAATAAAGTTGTTATTTATATTTCCTTATATCATGATAAATGTTTATTATTCATGCTAGAATTGTATTAACTGGAAACTTAGTACATGTGTGAATATATAGACAAACTAAGTATCACCAGTATGCCTCTACTTGACAAGCTCGTTGAATCAAAGATGGTTAAGTTTCCTAGCCATAGACATGAGTTGTCATTTGATTAACGGGATCACATCATTAGAGAATGATGTGATTGACTTGACCCATTCCGTTAGCTTAGCATTTCATCGTTTAGTATATTGCTATTGCTTTCTTCATGACTTATACATGTTCCTATGACTATGAGATTATGCAACTCCTGAATACCGGAGGAACACTTTGTGTGCTACCAAACGTCACAACGTAACTGGGTGATTATAAAGGTGCTCTACAGGTGTCTCCGAAGGTACTTGTTGGGTTGGCATAGATCGAGATTAGGGTTTGTCACTCCGATTGTCGGAGAGGTATCTCTGGGCCCTCTCGGTAATGCACATCACTATAAGCCTTGCAAGCAATGCAACTAACGAGTTAGTTGCGGGATGATGTATTACGGAATGAGTAAAGAGACTTGCCGGTAACGAGATTGAACTAGGTATTGAGATATCGACGATCGAATCTCGGGCAAGTAACGTACCGATGACAAAGGGAACAACATATGTTGTTATGCGGTTTGACCGATAAAGATCTTCGTAGAATATGTGGGAGCCAATATGAGCATCCAGGTTCCGCTATTGGTTATTGACCGGAGACGTATCTCGGTCATGTCTACATAGTTCTCAAACCCGTAGGGTCCGCACGCTTAAAGTTCAGTGGCGATCGGTATTATGAGTTTTTGTGTTTTGATGTACCGAAGGTAGTTCGGAGTACCGGATATGATCACGGACATGACGAGGAGTCTTGAAATGGCCGAGACGTAAAGATCGATATATTTGACGACTATGTTCAGGACACCGGAAATGTTTCGGGAGGTTTCGGACATATACCGGAGTACCGGGGGGTTACCGGAACCCCCCGGGGAGTTTATTGGGCCTATTGGGCCCTAGTGGGAGAAGAGGAGGGGCGGCCAGGGCAGCCGCGCCCCCCTCCCCCTCTAGTCCGAATTGGACAAGGAGGGGGGGGGGCGCCCCCCTTTCCTTCTCTTCCTCTTTCCCTTCCCTCTCCTACTCCTACTTGGAATGAGGGAGTGGGAGTAGGACTACTCATGGGGCGCGCCATAGGGGGCCGGCCCCCTCCCCCTCCTCCACTCCTTTATATACGGGGAGGGAGGCACCCCTTGGAGACACAACAATTGATCATTGATCTCTTATCCGTGTGCGGTGCCCCCTCCACCATAATCCACCTCGATCATATCGTAGCGGTGCTTAGGCGAAGCCCTGCATCGGTAGCAACATCATCACCGTCATCACACCGTCGTGCTGACAAAACTCTCCCGTGAAGCTCTGCTGGATCGGAGTTCGTGGGACGTTATCGAGCTGAACATGTGCTGAACTCGGAGGTGTCGTGCATTCGGTACTTGGATCGGTCGGATCGTGAAGACGTACGACTACATCAACCGCGTTGTTCTAACGCTTCCGCTTTCGGTGTACGAGGGTACGTGGACACACTCTCCCCTCTTGTTGCTATGCATCACCATGATCCTGCATGTGCGTAGGATTTTTTCTGAAATTACTACGTTCCCCAACAGTGGCATCCGAGCCAGGTTTATGTGTCGGTGTACAAAAAGAGGGGTGCGTTTTTGTACCCCTATACCTGTGCACGGGCAGTCGGAGCCGCGCCTACGGTCACGTCAAGCAAAGCAGGGGAGGTGAGCCAAGGTAAGACCAAAGCCCATGAAATCAGAGCAACGCCAAGGCCAAGACCACAAAGAGCATAGGGACAAAGCAGGTTCCCCCGGCAAGACCCTTGCCAGGGGCAGCCTCAACAGCCCCGACAAGACCCTTGCCGGGGCAGCTCGCCCCATACCAACAGAGCGAGCCACCCTTGAGCCCACGGTCCCCAACACCATCATCCACGTGGGGCCAAAGCTCGGGAGGCACCTCTGTGGTGGCATGCAGATCTTTGTGAAGACATACTCAAGATCAGATGAGGATTAGAAGACGACAATCCTTGGCAAGATCCTTGCCGAGGGAGGCCACCAGACCCCCGGCAAGGCACTTGCCGGGGACGACAGTGCGCCACGGCAAGGCCCTTGCCAGGCCACACGGCTAGACCCTTGCCGGGCCACCCGGCAAGGCCCTCCCCAAGGACGTCAGCAGAGCCACCGCCAGGTCCACGCCAACCAAGCTTCCACCGCCGCTCACACGCAGCTGCCAGCCCAACTAGCTGGGCGGGCACCTGCGTGGCAACATGCAGCCCCCAGGCCAACTCATCGAACGCCTGCGTGGCGGCATGCAAATCTTCATGAAGGCTCCACCACCGTGCCACCTCAGCTGCTTGCCTGCCTACATGGCGCCGCACGCATCGCCGGCCAAGGCGCGTGTCAAAGCGAGGAGGAGCGGCGACGGACGAGATGGGCCTCGCCCCCGTCCCCAATAAAGCAAGGGACACCTAAGTTACACATTAAATGCGTCTTGTCCTGTAATACGAGCGATAAGCTCAGGGCACTGTATGCCTTCCACCTCCTGTGTGCCACTGTGGCAGCCCCTTTCGACTATAAAAGGAGGCCCACGGCATACTGGAGAAGGATTCGGCTCTTTCGAACCACGCACTGACCACAGCTAGTTCGAGAGCTCAAGAACTCTCTGAAATACACCCACCAAAGCAGGACTAGGGTTTTACGCATCCTCGCGGCCCGAACCTGGATAAACGATCCTTGTGCTGTCTACTAGCCCTGCTCTTCTCGCAACCCCGCGCCCCGGCAACCGTAGTAGGGATTCTTGTGATCCCATAGGTGTCGTTCCACACCGACATCTTTGGCGCGCCAGGTAGGGGGGCGCAATTGTGAGAACCTGGTCTAGTAGTTAGCCTAGCAATTCTTCGTCGCCATGGCTCCGAAGAAGAAGACAGCCACGGAGATCGGCTCGTTGGGAGCCGAACGGCCCGTGCCGGTGTGGACGAGTAGTGGACCCGTCGCAGACAGGACCCGGGCCGCGGTCCGCGAGCACCAGCATCGCCCAGGCAGTCAGAGCCTGGCGAGCGGTGTCGTTCGTGCACCAGACGACCGGCCACACGTCGCCAGATCCAAAGACGGAGCCGGGCCCCCCGCAGGCTACGCGGGGCCCTCCAGGGGCGTCGTTGTGCCACCTCCAGGCGGCGCAGCAACCTTCAAGACACAGACACCGGCGACCACCGCGCGCTCTTCCCATGGCGCGCGCGCGCCGAGCAGCGTCACCACATTGGTGACCCTGGGCACCGCCGTGGGAAGAGCCCTATGCGCCATCCGCAAGATGAAGGGGTTCAGCACGCTCGCCGAAGCGCTGGCGAAAATGGCGCGCAGCCGCTGGGTCGTAACGGAGCTCCTTCTAACATAGTTAGAAGTCGAAGCGCGCCGCGATCCACGTAGCTGTCGCCGCCGCCCACGCCAGTGGAAGCTTTGGCGCGCGCGCAGCTGCTCCTCGACTTCCCTCCTGTTGCGGAGAAGCTCGACGAGTGGAGGGCCACCATCCGGAGCCTCGTCGCCGTCGCAAACAAAGACGATCCGTGACCGGCGGGGCCCTCGGGTCGGCGCTCCACCGAGCCACCACATGCTGGCACTGGGAGGACTGGGGGAGCTGCGGCCACGGTGCACTCTCCTCCTCCTCGCCAGCCGTCGCGGGCGTCTGCCCGTCGCGACGACGCTTGTGATAACATCTCCATAGCGTCGTCCGACCCGTGGACCCTCCGCGACCAGCGCCAGGTCCTTTGGGAGCGAGCTCACGAAGACGCTCGAACCACCGTCGAGCGCCGGCGCGAAACGCACCGCCAGTCGGACAAGCGGGCGGGACCCGCTATGGACCACCCGGCACCGGGGGGGGGGGGCTCCGGCGGCCTACCTTACGAGGTAGGCTGCCCGGCCTTTACCCGTGAGCTGCGGCAGTTCCAGTGGCCATCCCACCGCACGTTCAAGCCCGACGTCGGCGAGAAGTACACTGGCAAGACCCATCCGTCCAAGTTCCTCAGCATCTACACCATCGCGATGCAGGCCGCTGGGGCTCGCGACGACAAGGTGCTTGCCAACTATTTCCCGCTGGCGCTCAAGGCCAATGTGATGTCCTGGTTGATGCACTTGCCGGTGGATTCCATTTCTTCTTGGTCGGATCTGTGCCATGAGTTCGTTGGCGCCTTCACAAGAGGCCACCAAGCTCATGGCCAGGCCAGTGATCTGCATATCATTCCCCAGAAGGAAGGGGAGAACCTGCACAAGTACATCCAGAGATTCAGCCGGGTGCAGTACAACATCCCCGACGTTCATCCCGCCGCTGTGATTAGCGCGTTCCACCAGAACGTGCGCAACCGCAAAATGCGGGAAGAGCTGCGATGACCAAGGTTAAGGATGTGGCCGAGCTCTACGTTCTGGCCGATAGGTGTGCCCGGGCTGAAGAGGGAAGGAAGTACCCCGGCGAAGACACCGGTGCGGAAACCGACTCTACCGATGAAGACGCTACCACCCCGATGAAGAAGGGCCGGCGTCACAACAGGAAACGCAAAGGCAAGGCCGTGCTTGCCGTTGAGGGATCCGACGATACCGGAGCCAGCAAGAAGGTCAAGGCAGACGCCCCTGGCAAGAAGATTGCCAGGTGCGCCGCCTGCCGGGCCTTGGCGGCTACCGACAAGACAGGAAGCTCCGGCAAGCAATACTGCAAGATCCACCGCACCAAGGGCCACGACCTCCAGAACTGCCGACAAGTCGAGCTGCTTGCTGAGAAGCAAAAGGCTGAGTACGAGAGGCGGCACAAGGAGAAGGACCAGGACGATGCTGAGGGATCCGGCAAGAAGCGTGGCGGCCAAGGAGGCCGCCCCGGCAAGGACAACCAGCAAGAGAGGCCCGCCCGGGGCCGTGACAAGAAACAAGAAGACGATGATCACGACGAGTCTGGTGAGCAAGGGTTCCAGAAGGCGACGGAGGCCATGTGCATCGATGGCGGCGCCTCGCTGCATACCTCTCACCGCCAGCTCAAGCAGTGGGCGCGTGAGATTACAGCAGCAGAGCCGTCGTTCGACGCTCAGAAGCCGCTGAAGTGGTCCAGCACGCCCCTCATCTTTGACGTCGAGGACCACCCTGACCGTACCGCCGCGGTCGGATGTTTGCCATTGTTGGTCTCACCAACGATACGCAACCTCAGGGTGAACAAGATGTTGGTTGACGGCGGGGCCGGACTGAACCTGATCTCGCCTGTCGTGATAAAAAAGTTGCAAATCCCTGATGGAGACCTCGAGGAAACGGGCATGTTTCAAGGGGTCAGTCTGGGGAGGAGCCAGCCGAAGGGGAAGGTCACGCTGCCCGTGACATTTGGAGGAGAGTTGAATTACAGGACGGAGAGGATCGTTTTCGACGTGGCCGAGATCCCCTTGCCCTACAACGAGATCCTCGACCGCCCGACACTAGCCAAGTTCATGGCGGCGTCACACTACGCCTACAACATGCTAAAGATGCCCGGGCCGTTGAACATCATCTCCGTCCCCTCCGACAAGAAAGACGCGCTGATCTGCGCTGACCAACTCTACCGGGAAGCAGTTGCAGCGGCTGCCGTCAAGGCACCTGCTCCTGCCGCTGAAGGCCCGGGAGGGAAGAAGAAGCCCGGCAAGACCTCTCGCACCCACTCCGGCAAGCGCACCTCCTTGGAGTGTTGTGCTACCGTCGAGGACGTGCCAGAGAGCTCTACCGACAAGAGCAAGAGATCCAGAGCCGAGCCACCGCAGACTAAGAAGGTGTCCTTCAGGGAGGATGGCACGGGAGGGGCCTTCACCATAGGCTCCACCCTCGACAGCAAATAGGAAGGCGCGCTCGTCACCTTCCTGCGGGCGAATGTCGACGTGTTTGCATGGCAAGCATCCGACATCCCCGGTGTTCCCAGGGAGGTGATTGAGCACCACCTAGCCGTCTGCCCCCCACGCGCGGCCCGTCAAGCAGAAGGTCCGAAAGCAGGCTCTGGAGAGTCAGGAGTTCATCACAGAGGAGATCAGGAAGTTGGAAGCGGCAGGTTTGGTGAGAGGAGTGCTCCACCCGACGTGGTTGGCCAATCCGATAGTGGTGCGCAAGGTGAATGGGAAGTGGAGGCTGTGTATTGATTACACAGATATCAATAAGGCTTGTCCTAAGGACCCCTTCCCGTTGCCGCGCATCGACCAGATTGTTGACTCCACAGCCGGGTGTGATCTGTTATCATTCCTCGATGCCTACTCCGGCTACCACCAGATCTTCATGACAAGAGAGGATGAAGAGAAGACAGCATTCATCACCCCATGTGGTACATATTGCTTTTTACGGATGCCTTTCGGGTTGAAGAGTGCTGGCTCAACGTTCGCAAGAGCAGTCCAAATTGGTTTTGAACATCAGCTCCATAGAAATATGGAGGCATACATGGATGACATAGTAGTCAAAACCAAGGACGGGCCAACTCTTGTGCAAGATCTGGAAGAGACATTTGCCAACCTGCGCAAGATCAACCTCAAGCTGAACCCTGAGAAGTGCGTCTTCGGTGTCCCATCCGGCAAGCTTCTCGGGTTCTTTGTGTCACAGCGCGGGATCGAGGCAAACCCAGACAAAATCAAGGCTATTGAGAAGATTGAGGCGCCCAAGCGGATCAACGATGTGCGTCGGCTCACTGGCTGCGTTGCCGCCATGAGCCGATTCATCTCCAAGTCCGCCGAGCGCGCCCTCCCCTTCTTCAAAATCTTGAAGAAGGCAGGCCCAATGGAGTGGACCCCAGAAGCCGAAGCAGCATTGCAGGATCTGAAGAAATACCTTTCCTCCACGCCAATACTGGTTGCGCCTAAATCACAAGAGCCGTTGCTGCTATATCTGGCAGCGACGAATCAAGTGGTCAGCGCCGCACTGGTGGCACAGAGGAAGGTCGATGAGGAGGCAGTGACGGCGGCAGAACTAGCGGATGGCAAGCCAAAGATTCCCTCGGCAGGGCCTGGTGCCGGCAAGGTGCGGCCCCCGGCAGAGTCTGATGCCACCAAGGCAGTGCCCGCGCAGTCGAGTGAGGTGGTGCAGAAGAAGAAGATGATGCAGCACCCGGTTTACTTTGTCAGCTCCCTCTTGCAGGGGGCTAGGTCGAGGTATTCCGATGTGCAAAAGTTGCTCTTCGTACTCCTTATGGCCTCGAGGAAGCTGCATCATTACTTCCAAGCCCACGAGATCACTGTCGTCACCCGCCTCCCGTTGCAACGGATACTGCATAACCCAGATGCCACCGGAAGGATTGTGGAATGGGCCTTGGAGATATCAAGTTTCGGTTTGAAGTTTGAAAGTACCTCGACAATTCAGAGCAGAGTCTTGGCGGAGTTCATTGCAGAATGGACCTCGACGCCTGACAAAGAAATCCAGGAGACCACTCTCCCCGGCAAGGAAGCAGACCGCGACTGGATCATGTACTTTGATGGGGCTCTCTCGCTGCAAGGCGCCGGTGCCGGTGTGCTGCTCGTCGCGCCCACCGGAGAGCACCTCAAGTACGTGATCCAGATGCACTTCCCCAGGGAGATGTCCAACAACACTGCTGAGTACGAGGGATTGCTCGCCGGTCTCAGGATCGCGGCAGACCTCGGGGTTAAGAAGCTCATCGTCAGAGGTGACTCGCAGCTCGTTGTCAGACAGGTCAACAAGGATTATCAGAGCCCATTGATGGAAGCCTATGTAGACGAGGTGAGGAAGTTGGAGGAACGCTTTGACGGTATCCAAGCGGAGCACATCCCCCGAGTGGAAAACGACATCGCCGATTACCTGTCAAAGCGTGCTGCATTCAAGTTACCTGTGGAACCAGGTACCTTTTTGCTCCGGTTAACTCAACCATCCGTCGAGCCATCAACAGGGCAGAACAAGCGGAGGAAGTCAGGTCCCGGCAAGTACTTTCCTACCGAGCCCCCTGGGGCTGCCGGCAAGGGTGCTGCCGCGGACGCTGAGCCTGCCCAAGAGCAACTGGCTCCGACAGGGCGTCAAGCCCTGGCCGTAGAGACAACCGCTCCCATGGCAGAAGAAATGCCTTTGGTCCTTGCTGTTGAGCCCCGGGCTCCGGCATGGGCGCAGCATACCGTCCAATTCCTCCAAACAGGGGAGCTTCCTGAGGAGCAGGAAGAAGCGGAAAGAGTAGCCCGTCGGTCCGCCCTGTACCAGTTCGTCGATGACATCCTGTACAGGAGAAGGCCAAACGGTGTGAAATTGAAGTGCATCCCCCTGGAGGAAGGACTGGAGCTGTTGGCGGAGATACACGGGGGCATATGTGGCTCCCACATAGGGTCGAGGGCCCTTGCCGGGAAGGCGTTCCGGCAGGGTTTCTTCTGGCCCACCGCCCTCCAGGATGCGACGGCACTAGTAACCAAGTGTGAAGCGTGCCAGTTCCATTCAAAGAAGCTTCATCAACCAGCTCAAGCCCTTCAAACAATCCCTCTCTCCTGGCCATTCTCGGTCTGGGGGCTCGATATACTAGGCCCTTTCCCCCGCGCTGTCGGGGGCTTTGAGTACTTGTACGTTGCAATCGACAAGTTCACAAAGTGGCCGGAGGTGGAAGTAGTGAGAAAGGTGACTGCTCAGTCAGCCGTCAAGTCCTTCAAGGGACTGGTCTGCCGTTTTGGTGTGCCAAACAGAGTCATCACCGACAACGGCACGCAGTTCACAAGCCACACCTTCATGGAATACATTCAAGACCTCGGTAGCAAGGTCTGTTTTGCTTCCGTGGCACACCCACGGAGCAACGGCCAAGCGGAAAGGGCAAATGCTGAAGTGTTGCGAGGCCTGAGAACGAAGACCTTTGACAAGCTGCACAAGAGTGGAAGGCGCTGGATTGATGAGTTGCCGGCGGTTCTTTGGTCGATCAGGACGACGCCAAACTGAGCCACCGGCCAGACACCTTTTGCCCTGGTATACGGGGCAGAAGCAGTTCTCCCCACGGAACTCATATACAGGTCACCTCGAGTGCTCGCTTATGATGAGCGTGAGCAAGAGCAGTTGCGCCAAGATGACGCGACGCTCCTTGAGGAAGATCGTCTTCGGGCGGCTGTGAGAGCAGCACGCTACCAGCAAGCCTTGCGCCGCTACCAAGCCGCAAGGTTCATGCCCGAAGCTTTGAGGAAGGCGACCTTGTTCTTCGGCGCGTTCAGTCGGACAAGAATTCCAACAAGTTGACGCCGAAGTGGGAAGGCCCTTATCGGGTAATGCGAGTCACCAGGCCCGGTGCAGTCCGCCTGGAGACCGAAGATGCCGTCCCAGTGAGCAACTCCTGGAACATCGAGCATCTTCGCAAGTTTTACCCATAAGGCGCGGCTTGCCGGGCCTCCCGGCAAGCCACCTTTTGTACAAGCTTTGCCGGCAAGGCATGTGACCCTTTGTACAAAGCCATGCGCAGACCCTGAGCATAAATAAATGAAGCGCTGGCGCCCTAAGTTATAGCATGCATGCTAGGTCAAGTCTCTTCCTTGGTTAGGGTTGATAGTGCTTAGCGGCGACTAACCCCTAGCCTAGAGGTCGAGTGCGCGTCTATCTGTTCCTTTTCTGTCCTCCTTTGGTTCGCAGGGCACATGGGCACTTCTGCTGAGCTACTTGGAAATAAGGAAACGGACCAATGTCCCGACCCCGGCAAACCAGAGTTGCCAGGGGCTGCAAGCACAAGGATCCAACCGCGTCAAGACAAAGTTGCCGGGGGCTGCAGATCCAGATAAGTCTTTCATCCTCTATCATGCATTTCGGAACAGGACTGGGGCATGTGAAACCTCGTTTTTATCTCTAGGCTGCCGTGCTCCCCTTTTTCCCATACCTAAGGATTATTTCCTGGGTCCGGATTTGGTTGTAGCCGCGGCAGCAAGGAGGTAGAATGAGGAGTCTAAAGCCCACTTCATCCCTGCCTCCGCCAAGAGCGCGAGAACAGTCGAGTGGAGTGGGGGAACGGCAAGGCCTGTTGCCGGGCGAAAAACGTTTATCTTAAACAATAACAAGGATTCGCTCCTTGTCGCGGGATTTACCCACGAGCGAAAAACCCGGCAAGCATCCCTTTTTCATTAAAAAACATCCCATACAGGTACAGTTCGTACGAAATGAAAAACATGAGCAAGGGGATTACAAGTTCTAAATTTAACAAAGGCCCGAAGGCTTACAAACTAAAAAAGAGATAAGATGCCCGTAATCCCTTTCTTGTCCCTCTCCTCAGGAGGCAAGTCAAGGAGGCGAAAGGGCAAAAGGGGTGCCTAGGCGAGCTACGAGCAGCAGAAAACACCAAGAGAACACCCCGGTGGCCGCCCAAGGGTGGGCCGGTGATGACGGTGCCGGGAAAGGAGCTGGAAGACGAGGCGGCAGGACCGGCAATACGCGATGAAGGCGTCGGTGCCCGAGTACTCCGAGTTGACGGCCTTGCCGCCTGCCCTCTTCCTCTTCCGCAGCCTCACGATGCCAGCCACCCAAGGAGACGGCCTCGAGAAGTTCAAGGAGCTGGCCCCGCCCCCGGCAAACCTCTGCCGGAGGAGCGGCCAGGTCCAGATGATGCTGCTGCTGCACCCTCCCAGGCGCGGGGCGTCCGACGCCTAGTCGGACTCGTCCCCGTCATCTGCCCCGCTGTCCTCCTCATCACTCTCGCTCGAGGAAGAGCTTCCATCATCGGAATCTCCATCGGAGGAGCTCTCCATGCAGCACTTCAGGCGAGTTCCGAACTCCCCGAAGACCTTGACGGAGAGCAGGCCGTCCTCCATTAATTTGAAGTAGAGGACGAGCCCCGCCGTCAGGCTGTGGATGCGAGCGAACGTCTTCCACCCACGACGGAGGTACATGACCCGAGGAGCCGGGAAGTCGACGTTGAGCCACGTGCCCCCATTCCCACAACCCCTCATGTGCAATCTGAGGGATTGGGGCCGGTCACGCTCCATCTCCCGAGCAAACGGGGCGGGAAGACGGAGACGGCGATGCGGAGGCCGGCGCAGCCTAATGAAGAACTCGCGGGGCTGGTCTCCGACGTGGCCTTCCATCGGGAAAGGCACCATTAGCGGAGGCGAAGCCGGCGCGCCACCCCGTCCTCCTCTTCCCCGAGCACTACGACCTCTGCCACGGCCTCGCCCCCTCCCCCTTCCCCTCGCGGCCGGTTCCACCGCCACGGGCTCAGGAGGAGGAGGGACGCGCTGTCGAGCGGCGACCCTCGCCGCCACCGTCAAGGGACCCGGGTTCCCTTTGTCCATGGCGAGTGAAAGGAAGAAGCAGAAGCAAGAGGAGATAAATGACAGAAGAATGCGGGACGCCATCCCCCCTTCCCCCTCTTTATAAAGGGGCAGGGTCGGGGCTCGGCCGCCCCGCTCGGCCAATCCAGCCACCAGAGGTGCAGGGAATCAGGACCGACCCGCTGCCCCAACCAGCGACGGCCCGGTTCCCCGCCTCCACCGCTTGCCACCCCAGGCGCATGAAGGACGCGTGGCGGACGTGCAGAACTGAAGGGGCAGGTGAAGCGACATCTCGCCACCTCGTGATCGTGGGGAATGGACGCCTTGAAGACCATGGCCCGGCCCCATTCAATAAATGAGCCGCGCCTCCACGCCTCCCTCTTTTACGGGGAAGGTGCGAGCCGCCTCTTTACTGCGATGTGATGCATGCATGTGGAAATCGCCCCACGCATGCCGCCCACGTCACGCACGGCCCTCCACACCGTGCCACGCGCGCGGGTCGTGGGAAGCGCAAAGCGCGAAAAGTCTTACCGCGGTAAAAACCACCCCGTCTGCCCGTGCACCGTTTTGGGCCTGGCCCAACAACGTGTCGCGCTTATGTGTGGCCCAGGCCCGGGGGCTCCTGTCGGTGTACAAAAAGAGGGGTGCGTTTTTGTACCCCTATACCTGTGCACGGGCAGTCGGAGCCGCGCCTACGGTCATGCCAAGCAGAGCAGGGGAGGTGAGCCAAGGTAAGACCGAAGCCCAGGATAATCAGAGCAACGCCAAGGCCAAGACCACAAAGAGCAGAGGGACGAAGCAGGTTCCCCCGGCAAGACCCTTGCCGGGGGCAGCCTCAGCAGCCCCGTCAAGACCCTTGCCGGGGCAGCTCGCCCCATGCCAACAGAGCGAGCCACCCCTGAGCCCACGGTCCCCAACACCATCATCCACGTGGGGCCAAGGCTCGGGAGGCACCTCTGTGGTGGCATGCAGATCTTTGTGAAGACATACTCAAGATAAGATGAGGATTAGAAGACGACAATCCTCGGCAAGATCCTTGCCGAGGAAGGCCACCAGACCCCCGGCAAGGCCCTTGACGGGGACGACAGCGCGCCACGGCAAGACCCTTGCCGGGCCACACGACAAGACCCTTGCCGGGCCACCCGACAAGGACCTCCCCAAGGACGTCAGCAGAGCCACCGCCAGGTCCACGCCAACCAAGCTTCCACCGCCGCTCACACGCAGCTGCCAGCCCAACCAGCTGGGCGGGCACCTGCGTGGCAACATGCAGCCCCCAGGCCAACTCATCGAACGCCTGCGTGGCGGCATGCAGATCTTCGTGAAGGCTCGACCACCGCGCCACCTCAGCTGCCTGCCTGCCTACATGGCGCCGCACACATCGCCAGCCAAAGCGCGTGTCAAAGCGAGGAGGAGCGGCGACGGACAGGACGGGCCTCGCCCCCGTCCCCAATAAAGCAAGGGGACACCTAAGCTATGCATTAAATGCGTCTTGTCCTATAATACGAGCGATAAGCTCAGGGCACTGTACGCCTTTCCACCTCCTGTGTGCCACTGTGGCAACCCCTTTCGACTATAAAAGGAGGCCCGTGGCATACTGGAGAAGGATTCGGCTCTTTCGAACCACGCATTGACCACAGCTAGTTCGAGAGCTCAAGAACTCTCTGAAATACACCCACCAAAGCAGGACTAGGGTTTTACGCATTCTCGCGGCCCGAACCTAGGTAAACGAAGTTTGTGCTGTCTACTAGCCCTGCTCTTCTCGCAACCCCGCGCCCCGACAACCGTAGTAGGGATTCTTGTGATCCCATAGGTGTCGTTCCACAGCGACATTATGCGTAGATGTTATATGCACGAGTAGAACACAAGTGAGTTGTGGGCGATACAAGTCATATTGCTTACCAGCATGTCATACTTTGATTCGGCGGTATTGTTGGATGAAGCGGCCCGGACCGACATTACGCGTACGCTTACACGAGGCTGGTTCTACCGACGTGCTTTGCACACAGGTGGCTGGCGGGTGTCAGTTTCTCCAACTTCAGTTGAATCGAGTGTGGCTACGCCCGGTCCTTGTGAAGGTTAAAATAGCGCATACTTGAAGAAATATCGTTGTAGTTTTGATGCGTAAGTAAGAACGGTTCTTGCTCAGCCCGCAGCAGCCACGTAAAACTTGCAACAACAAAGTAGAGGACGTCTAACTTGTTTTTGCAGGGCATGTTGTGATGTGATATGGTCAAGACATGATGCTAAATTTTATTGTATGAGATGATCATGTTTTGTAACCGATTTATCGACAACTGGCAGGAGCCATATGGTTGTCGCTTTATTGTATGAAATGCAATCGCCATGTAATTGCTTTACTTTATCACTAAGCGGTAGCGATAGTCGTAGAAGCAATAGTTGGCGAGACGACAATGATGAGATCAAGGTGTCGCGCCGGTGACGATGGTGATCATGACGGTGCTTTGGAGATGGAGATCAAAGGCACAAGATGATGATGGCCATATCATATCACTTATATTGATTGCATGTGATGTTTATCTTTTATGCATCTTATTTTGCTTAGATCGACGGTAGCATTATAAGATGATCTCTCACTAAATTTCAAGGTATAAGTGTTCTCCCTAAGTATGTGTTGGAAATATGCCCTAGAGGCAATAATAAATGGTTATTATTATATTTCTTTGTTCATGGTAATTGTCTATTATTCATGCTATAATTGTATTGTCCGGAAATCGTAATACATGTGTGAATACATAGACCACAACGTGTCCCTAGTAAGCCTCTAGTTGACTAGCTCGTTGAGCAACAGATAGTCATGGTTTCCTGACTATGGACATTGGATGTCATTGATAACGGGATCACATCATTCGGAGAATGATGTGATGGACAAGACCCAATCCTAAGCATAGCATAAAAGATCGTGTAGTTTCGTTTGCTAGAGATTTTCCAATGTCAAGTATCTTTTCCTTAGACCATGAGATCGTGCAACTCCCGGATACCGTAGGAGTGCTTTGGGTGTGCCAAACGTCACAACGTAATTGGGTGACTATAAAGGTGCACTACAGGTATCTCCGAAAGTGTCCGTTGGGTTGGCACGGATCGAGACTGGGATTTGTCACTCCGTGTGACGGAGAGGTATCTCTGGGCCCACTCGGTAATGCATCATCATAATGAGCTCAATGTGACTAAGGCGTTAGTCACGGGATCATGCATTGCGGTACGAGTAAAGAGACTTGCCGGTAACGAGATTGAACAAGGTATTGGGATACCGACGATCGAATCTCGGGCAAGTAACATACCGATTGACAAAGGGAATTGTATACGGGATTGATTGAATCCTCGACACCGTGGTTCATCCGATGAGATCATCGTGGAACATGTGGGAGCCAACATGGGTATCCAGATCCCGCTGTTGGTTATTGACTGGAGAGACGTCTCGGTCATGTCTGCATGTCTCCCGAACCCGTAGGGTCTACACACTTAAGGTTCGGTGACGCTAGGGTTGTAGAGATATGTGTATGCGGAAACCCGAAAGTTGTTCGGAGTCCCGGATGAGATCCCGGACGTCACGAGAGGTTCTGGAATGGTCCGGAGGTGAAGAATTATATATAGGAAGTCCAGTTTCGGCCACCGGGAAAGTTTCGGGGGTTACCGGTATTGTACCGGGACCACCGGAAGGGTCCCGGGGGTCCACCGGGTGGGGCCACCTATCCCGGAGGGCCCCATGGGCTGAAAGTGGAAGGGAACCAGCCCCTAGTGGGCTGGGCGCCCCCCATGGGCCTCCCCCATGCGCCTAGGGTTGGGAACCCTAGGGTGGGGGGCTTTTCCCTTGCCTTGGGGGGCAAGGCAACCCCTTCCCCCCTTTGGCCGCCGCCGCCCCCATGAGATCCCATCTCTAGGGCCGGCGCCCCCCCCAGGGGGCCTATATAAAGGGGGGGAGGGAGGGCAGCAACCTACAGCCTTGGGCGCCTCCCTCCTCCCCTGCAACACCTCTCTCTCTCTCGCAGAAGCTCGGCGAAGCCCTGCCGGAGACCCGCTACATCCACCACCACGCCGTCGTGCTGCTGGATCTCCATCAACCTCTCCTTCCCCCTTGCTGGATCAAGAAGGAGGAGACGTCGCTGCACCGTACGTGTGTTGAACGCGGAGGTGCCGTCCGTTCGGCACTCGGTCATCGGTGATTTGGATCACGGCGAGTACGACTCCGTCATCCACGTTCATTGGAACGCTTCCGCTCGCGATCTACAAGGGTATGTAGATGCACTCCTTTCCCCTCGTTGCTAGTACACTCCATAGATGCATCTTGGTGAGCGTAGGAAAATTTTAAAATTATGCTACGATTCCCAACAGTGGCATCATGAGCCAGGCCTATGCGTAGTTACTATGCACGAGTAGAACACAAAGCAGTTGTGGGCGTTGAGTTTGCCAATTCTTCTTGCCGCTACTAGTCGTTTCTTGTTTCGGCGGCATTGTAGGATGAAGCGGCCCGGACCGACCTTACACGTACGCTTACGTGAGACAGGTTCCACCGACTGACATGCACTAGTTGCATAAGGTGGCTAGCGGGTGTCTGTCTCTCCTACTTTAGTCGGAACGGATTCGATGAAAAGGGTCCTTATGAAGGGTAAATAGAAATTGGCAAATCACGTTGTGGTCATACGTAGGTAAGAAAACGTTCTTGCTAGAAACCTACAAACCACGTAAAAACTTGCAACAACAATTAGAGGACGTCTAACTTGTTTTTGCAGCAAGTGCTATGTGATGTGATATGGCCAGAAGATGTGATGAATGATATATGTGATGTATGAGATTGATCATATTCTTGTAATAGGAATCACGACTTGCATGTCGATGAGTATGACAACCGGCAGGAGCCATAGGAGTTGTCTTTATTATTTTGTATGACCTGCGTGTCATTGAATAACGCCATGTAAATTACTTTACTTTGTTGCTAAACGCGTTAGCCATAGAAGTAGAAGTAATCGTTGGCGTGACGACTTCATGAAGACACAATGATGGAGATCATGATGATGGAGATCATGGTGTCATGCCGGTGACGAAGATGATCATGGTGCCCCGAAGATGGAGATCAAAGGAGCATAATGATATTGGCCATATCATGTCACTATTTGATTGCATGTGATGTTTATCATGTTTTTGCATCTTATTTGCTTAGAACGACGGTAGTAAGTAAGATGATCCCTTATAATAATTTCAAGAAAGTGTTCACCCTAACTGTGCACCGTTGCGAAGGTTCGTTGTTTCGAAGCACCACGTGATGATCGGGTGTGATAGATTCTAACGTTCGAATACAACGGGTGTTGACGAGCCTAGCATGTACAGACATGGCCTCGGAACACACGCAATACACTTAGGTTGACTTGACGAGCCTAGCATGTACAGACATGGCCTCGGAACACGGAGGACCGAAAGGTCGAGCATGAGTCGTATAGAAGATACGATCAACATGGAGATGTTCACCGATCTTGACTAGTCCGTCTCACGTGATGATCGGACACGGCCTAGTTAAACTCGGATCATGTTTCACTTAGATGACTAGAGGGATGTCTATCTGAGTGGGAGTTCATTAAATAATTTGATTAGATGAACTTAATTATCATGAACTTAGTCTAAAATCTTTACACTATGTCTTGTAGATCAAATGGCCAACGTTGTCCTCAATTTCAACGCGTTCCTAGAGAAAACCAAGCTGAAAGATGATGGCAGCAACTATACGGACTGGGTCCAGAACCTGAGGCTCATCCTCATAGTAGCCAAGAAAGATTATGTCTTAGAAGCACCGCTAGGTGAAGCACCAATCCCACAGAACCAAGACGTTATGAACGCTTGGCAGCAGCGTGCTGATGATTACTCCCTCGTTCAGTGCGGCATGCTTTACAGCCTAGAACCGGGTCTCCAAAAGCGTTTTGAGAAACATGGAGCATATGAGATGTTCGAGGAGCTGAAATTGGTTTTCCAAGCTCATGCCCGGGTCGAGAGATATGATGTCTCCGACAAGTTCTTCAGCTGTAAAATGGAGGAGAACAGTTCTGTTAGTGAGCACATACTCAGAATGTCTGGGTTGCACAACCGCTTGACTCAGCTGGGAGTTAATCTCCCGGATGACGCGGTCATTGACAGAATCCTTCAGTCGCTTCCACCAAGCTTCAAGAGCTTTGTGATGAACTACAATATGCAGGGGATGGAAAAGACCATTCCTGAGGTATATTCAATGCTGAAATCAGCTGAGGTAGAGATCAGAAAAGAACATCAAGTGTTGATGGTGAATAAAACCACTAAGTTCAAGAAGGGCAAGGGTAAGAAGAACTTCAAGAAGGACGGCAAGGGAGTTGCCGCGCCCGGTAAACCAGTTACTGGGAAGAAGTCAAAGAATGGACCCAAGCCCGAGACTGAGTGCTTTTATTGCAAGGGAAGTGGTCACTGGAAGCGGAACTGCCCCAAATACTTAGCGGACAAGAAGAAGGCCGGCAACACCAAAGGTATATGTGATATACATGTAATTGATGTGTACCTTACCAGTACTCGTAGTAGCTCCTGGGTATTTGATACCGGTGCGGTTGCTCATATTTGTAACTCAAAACAGGAACTACGGAATAAACGGAGACTGGCGAAGGACGAGGTGACGATGCGCGTCGGGAATGGTTCCAAGGTCGATGTGATCGCCGTCGGCACGCTACCTCTGCATCTACCCACGGGATTAGTTTTAAACCTCAATAATTGTTATTTAGTGCCAGCTTTGAGCATGAACATTGTATCTGGATCTCGTTTAATTCGAGATGGCTACTCATTTAAATCCGAGAATAATGGTTGTTCTATTTATTTGAGAGATATGTTTTATGGTCATGCCCCGCTGGTCAATGGTTTATTTTTGATGAATCTCGAACGTGATGTTACACATGTTCATAGTGTGAATACCAAAAGATGTAAAGTTGATAACGATAGTCCCACATACTTGTGGCACTGCCGCCTTGGTCACATTGGTGTCAAGCGCATGAAGAAGCTCCATGCAGATGGACTTTTGGAGTCTCTTGATTACGAATCATTTGACACGTGCGAACCATGCCTCATGGGTAAGATGACCAAGACTCCGTTCTCCGGAACAATGGAGCGAGCAACCAACTTATTGGAAATCATACATACCGATGTGTGTGGTCCAATGAGTGTTGAGGCTCGCGGAGGATATCGTTATGTTCTCACTCTCACTGATGATTTAAGTAGATATGGGTATGTCTACCTAATGAAACACAAGTCTGAAACCTTTGAAAAGTTCAAGGAATTTCAGAGTGAAGTTGAGAATCAACGTGACAGGAAAATAAAATTCTTACGATCAGATCGTGGTGGAGAATATTTAAGTCACGAATTTGGTACACACTTAAGGAAATGTGGAATAGTTTCACAACTCACGCCGCCTGGAACACCTCAGAGAAATGGTGTGTCCGAACGTCGTAATCGCACTCTATTGGATATGGTGCGATCTATGATGTCTCTTACCGATTTACCGCTCTCATTTTGGGGCTATGCTTTAGAGACTGCCGCATTCACTTTAAATAGGGCTCCGTCGAAATCCGTTGAGACGACACCGTATGAATTATGGTTTGGGAAGAAACCTAAGCTGTCGTTTCTAAAAGTTTGGGGATGCGATGCTTATGTCAAGAAACTTCAACCTGAAAAGCTCGAACCCAAGTCGGAAAAATGCGTCTTCATAGGATACCCTAAGGAAACTATTGGGTATACCTTCTACCTCAGATCCGAAGGCAAGATCTTCGTTGCCAAGAACGGGTCCTTTCTGGAGAAGGAGTTTCTCTCGAAAGAATTGAGTGGGAGGAAAGTGGAACTTGATGAGGTGATAGTCACCCCTTCCGAACCGGAAAGTAGCGCAGCGCGGGAAAATGTTCCTGTGGTGCCTACACCGACTGGGGAGGAAGTTAATGATGATGATCATGAAGCTTCGGATCAAGTTACTGAACTTCGTAGGTCCACAAGGACACGTTCCGCACCAGAGTGGTACGGCAACCCTGTCCTGGAAATCATGTTGTTAGACAACGGTGAACCTTCGAACTATGAAGAAGCGATGGCGGGCCCGGATTCCGACAAATGGCTAGAAGCCATGAAATCCGAGATAGGATCCATGTATGAAAACGAAGTATGGACTTTGACTGACTTGCCCGATGATCGGCGAGCCATAGAAAACAAATGGATCTTTAAGAAGAAGACGGACGCGGATGGTAATGTGACCATCTACAAAGCTCGACTTGTCGCTAAGGGTTATCGACAAGTTCAAGGGGTTGACTACGATGAGACTTTCTCACCCGTAGCGAAGCTGAAGTCCGTCCGAATCATGTTAGCAATTGCCGCATACTATGATTATGAGATATGGCAGATGGACGTCAAAACGGCATTCCTTAACGGCTTCCTTAAGGAAGAGTTGTATATGATGCAGCCGGAAGGTTTTGTCGATCCTAAGAATGCTAACAAAGTATGCAAGCTCCAGCGCTCAATCTATGGGCTGGTGCAAGCATCTCGGAGTTGGAACATTCGCTTTGATGAGATGATCAAAGCGTTTGGGTTTACACAGACTTATGGAGAAGCCTGTGTTTACAAGAAAGTGAGTGGGAGCTCTGTAGCATTTCTCATATTATATGTGGATGACATACTATTGATGGGAAATGATATAGAATTCTTGGAAAGTATAAAGGCCTATTTGAATAAGTGTTTTTCAATGAAGGACCTTGGAGAAGCTGCTTATATATTAGGCATCAAGATCTATAGAGATAGATCAAGACGCCTCATTGGTCTTTCACAGAGTACATACCTTGACAAGATATTGAAGAAGTTCAGTATGGATCAGTCCAAGAAGGGGTTCTTGCCTGTATTGCAAGGTGTGCAATTGAGCACGGCTCAATGCCCGACCACGGCAGAAGATATAGAAAAGATGAGTGTCATCCCCTATGCCTCGGCCATAGGGTCTATTATGTATGCCATGCTGTGTACCAGACCTGATGTAAACCTTGCCGTAAGTTTGGTAGGAAGGTACCAAAGTAATCCCGGCATGGAACACTGGACAGCGGTCAAGAATATCCTGAAGTACCTGAAGAGGACTAAGGATATGTTTCTCGTTTATGGAGGTGACGAAGAGCTCGTCGTAAAGGGTTACGTCGACGCTAGCTTCGACACAGATCTGGATGACTCGAAGTCACAAACCGGATACGTGTATATTTTGAATGGAGGAGCAGTAAGCTGGTGCAGTTGCAAGCAAAGCGTCGTGGCGGGATCTACATGTGAAGCGGAGTACATGGCAGCCTCGGAGGCAGCACAGGAAGCAGTCTGGATGAAGGAGTTCATTACCGACCTAGGGGTGATTCCCAATGCGTCGGGCCCGATGACTCTCTTCTGTGACAACACTGGAGCTATTGCCCTTGCGAAGGAGCCCAGGTTTCACAGGAAGACCAGGCATATCAAGCGTCGCTTCAACTCCATTCGTGAAAGTGTTCAAAATGGAGACATAGATATTTGTAAAGTACATACGGACCTGAATGTAGCAGATCCGTTGACTAAACCTCTCCCTAGAGCAAAACATGATCAACACCAGGACGCAATGGGTGTTCGATTCATCACAATGTAACTAGATTATTGACTCTAGTGCAAGTGGGAGACTGTTGGAAATATGCCCTAGAGGCAATAATAAATGGTTATTATTATATTTCTTTGTTCATGGTAATTGTCTATTATTCATGCTATAATTGTATTGTCCGGAAATCGTAATACATGTGTGAATACATAGACCACAACGTGTCCCTAGTAAGCCTCTAGTTGACTAGCTCGTTGATCAACAGATAGTCATGGTTTCCTGACTATGGACATTGGATGTCATTGATAACGGGATCACATCATTAGGAGAATGATGTGATGGACAAGACCCAATCCTAAGCATAGCATAAAAGATCGTGTAGTTTCGTTTGCTAGAGCTTTTCCAATGTCAAGTATCTTTTCCTTAGACCATGAGATCGTGCAACTCCCGGATACCGTAGGAGTGCTTTGGGTGTGCCAAACGTCACAACGTAACTGGGTGACTATAAAGGTGCACTACGGGTATCTCCGAAAGTGTCTGTTGGGTTGGCACGGATCGAGACTGGGATTTGTCACTCCGTGTGACGGAGAGGTATCTCTGGGCCCACTCGGTAATGCATCATCATAATGAGCTCAATGTGACTAAGGCGTTAGTCACGGGATCATGCATTGCGGTACGAGTAAAGAGACTTGCCGGTAACGAGATTGAACAAGGTATTGGGATACCGACGATCGAATCTCGGGCAAGTAACATACCGATTGACAAAGGGAATTGTATACGGGATTGATTGAATCCTCGACACCGTGGTTCATCCGATGAGATCATCGTGGAACATGTGGGAGCCAACATGGGTATCCAGATCCCGCTGTTGGTTATTGACCGGAGAGGCGTCTCGGTCATGTCTGCATGTCTCCCGAACCCGTAGGGTCTACACACTTAAGGTTCGGTGACGCTAGGGTTGTAGAGATATGTGTATGCGGAAACCCGAAAGTTGTTCGGAGTCCCGGATGAGATCCCGGACGTCACGAGAGGTTCCGGAATGGTCCGGAGGTGAAGAATTATATATAGGAAGTCCAGTTTCGGCCACCGGGAAAGTTTCGGGGGTTACCGGTATTGTACCGGGACCACCGGAAGGGTCCCGGGGGTCCACCGGGTGGGGCCACCTATCCCGGAGGGCCCCATGGGCTGAAAGTGGAAGGGAACCAGCCCCTAGTGGGCTGGGCGCCCCCCATGGGCCTCCCCCCATGCGCCTAGGGTTGGGAACCCTAGGGTGGGGGGCTTCCCCTTGCCTTGGGGGGCAAGGCAACCCCTTCCCCCCTTTGGCCCCCCCCCATGAGATCCCATCTCTAGGGCCGGCGCCCCCCCCAGGGGGCCTATATAAAGGGGGGGGAGGGAGGGCAGCAACCTACAGCCTTGGGCGCCTCCCTCCTCCCCTGCAACACCTCTCTCTCTCTCTCGCAGAAGCTCGGCGAAGCCCTGCCGGAGACCCGCTACATCCACCACCACGCCGTCGTGCTGCTGGATCTCCATCAACCTCTCCTTCCCCCTTGCTGGATCAAGAAGGAGGAGACGTCGCTGCACCGTACGTGTGTTGAACGCGGAGGTGCCGTCCGTTCGGCACTCGGTCATCAGTGATTTGGATCACGGCGAGTACGACTCCGTCATCCACGTTCATTGGAACGCTACCGCTCGCGATCTACAAGGGTATGTAGATGCACTCCTTTCCCCTCGTTGCTAGTACACTCCATAGATGCATCTTGATGGGCGTAGGAAAATTTTAAAAATTATGCTACGATTCCCAACAGTATGCACCGTTGCGAAAGTTCATCGTGCCGAGACACCACGTGATGATCGGGTGTGATAAGCTCTACGTTCACATACAACGGGTGCAAGCCAGTTTTGCACACGCAGAATACTCGGGTTAAACTTGACGAGCCTAGCATATGCAGATATGGCCTCGGAACACTGAGACCGAAAGGTCGAGCGTGAATCATATAGTAGATATGATCAACATAGTAATGTTCACCATTGAAACTACTCCATATCGCGTGATGATCGGACATGGTTTAGTTGATATGGATCACGTGATCACTTAGATGATTAGAGGGATGTCTATCTAAGTGGGAGTTCTTTAATAATTTGATCAACTGAACTTTAATTTATCATGAACTTAGTACCTGATAGTATTTTGCATGTCTATGTTGTTGTAGATAGATGGCCCGTGCTGTTGTTCCGTTGAATTTTAATGCGTTCCTTGAGAAAGAAAAGTTGAAAGATTATGGTAGCAATTACACGGACTGGGTCCATAACTTGAGGATTATCCTCATTGCTGCACAGAAGAATTACGTCCTGGAAGAACCGCTAGGTGCCAAACCTGTTGCAGGAGCTGAACCAGATGTTATGAACGTCCGGCAAAGCAAAGCTGATGACTACTCGATAGTTTAGTGTGCCATGCTTTACAGCTTAGAACCGGGACTTCAACGACGTTTTGAACGTCATGGAGCATATGAGATGTTCCAGGAGTTGAAGTTAATATTTCAAGCAAATGCCCGGATTGAGAGATATGAAGTCTCCAATAAGTTCTACAGCTGCGAGATGGAGGAGAATAGTTCTGTCAGTGAGCATATACTCAAAATGTTTGGGTATAACAATCACTTGATGCAACTGGGAGTTAATCTTCCGGATGATAGTGTGATTGACAGAATTCATCCATCACTGCCACCAAGCTACAAGAGCTTTGTGATGAACTATAATATGCAAGGGATGGATAAGACAATTCCCGATCTCTTCGCGATGCCAAAGGCTGCGGAGGTAGAAATCAAGAAGGAGCATCAAGTGTTGATGGTTAACAAGACCACCAGTTTCAAGAAAAAGGGTAAAGGGAAGAAGGGTAACTTCAAGAAGAACGGCAAGCAAGTTGCTGCTCAAGTGAAGAAGCCCAAGTCTGGACCTAAGGCTGAGACTGAGTGCTTCTACTGCAAAGGGACTGGTCACTGGAAGCGGAACTGCCCCAAGTATTTGGCGGATAAGAAGGATGGCAATGTGAACAAAGGTATATGTGATATAAATGTTATTGATGTGTACCTTACTAATGCTCGCAGTAGCACATGGGTATTTGATACTGGTTCTGTTGCTAATATTTGCAACTCGAAACAGGGACTACGGATTAAGCGAAGATTGGCTAAGGACGAGGTGACGATGCGCGTGGGAAATGGTTCCAAAGTCGATGTGATCGCGGTCGGCACGCTACCTCTACATCTACCTTCGGGATTAGTTTTAGACCTGAATAATTGTTATTTGGTGCAGCGTTGAGCATGAACATTATATCTGGATCTTGTTTGATGCGAGACGGTTATTCATTTAAGTCTGAGAATAATGGTTGTTCTATTTACATGAGTAATATCTTTTATGGTCATGCACCCTTAAAGAGTGGTCTATTTTTAATGAATCTCGATAGTAATGATACACATATTCATAATATTGAAGCTAAAAGATGCAGAGTTCATAATGATAGTGCAACTTATTTGTGGCACTGCCGTTTAGGTCATATTGGTGTAAAGCGCATGAAGAACCCCATTCTGATGGACTTTTGGAATCACTTGATTATGAATCACTTGGTACTTGGGAACCATGCCTTATGGGCAAGATGACTAAAACACCGTTCTTCGGAACTATGGAGCGAGCAACAGATTTGTTGGAAATCATACATACTGATGTATGTGGTCCGATGAATGTTGAGGCTCGCGGCGGGTATCGTTATTTTCTCACCTTCACAGATGATTTGAGCAGATATGGGTATATCTACTTAATGAAACATAAGTTTGAAACATTTGAAAAGTTCAAAGAATTTCAGAGTGAAGTGGAAAATCATCGTAACAAGAAAATATAGTTTCTGCGATCTCATCGTGGACGAGAATATTTGAGTTACGAGTCTGGTCTTCATTTGAAACAATGCGGAATAGTTTCGCAACTCACGCCACCCGAAACACCACAGCGTAATGGTGTGTCCGAACGTCATAATCGTGCTTTACTAAATATGGTGCGATCTATGATGTCTCTTACTGATTTACCGCTATCATTTTGGGGTTATGCTTTAGAGACGGCTGCATTCACGTTAAATAGGGCACCATCTAAATCCGTTGAGACGATGCCTTATGAACTGTGGTTTGGCAAGAAACCAAAGTTGTCGTTTCTTAAAGTTTGGGGCTGCGATGCTTATGTGATAAAGCTTCAACCTGATAAGCTCGAACCCAAATCGGAGAAATGTGTCTTCATAGGATACCCAAAGGAGACTGTTGGGTACACCTTCTATCACAGATCCGAAGGCAAGACATTCATTGCTCAGAATGTATCCTTTCTAGAGAA
Source organism: Triticum aestivum (assembly GCF_018294505.1). Classification (NCBI taxonomy): domain Eukaryota; kingdom Viridiplantae; phylum Streptophyta; class Magnoliopsida; order Poales; family Poaceae; genus Triticum; species Triticum aestivum. The sequence goes on from NC_057802.1 coordinate 500,334,956, forward strand.
GGAGTTTCTCTCGGAAGAAGTGAGTGGGAGGAAAGTAGAACTTGATGAGGTAACTGTACCTGCTCCCTTATTGTAAAGTAGTTCATCACCGAATCTGTTCCTGTGACTTCTACACCAATTAGTGGGGAAGCTAATGATGATGATCATGTAACTTCAGAACAAGTTACTATTGAACCTCGTAGGTCAACTAGAGTAAGATCTGCACCAGAGTGGTACGGTAATCCTATTCTGGAGGTCATGTTACTAGACCATGACGAACCTACGAACTATGAGGAAGTGATGATGAGCCCATATTCCGCAAAATGGCTTGAGGCCATGAAATCTGAGATGGGATCCATGTATGAGAACAAAGTGTGGACTTTGGTTGACTTGCCCAATGATCGGCAAGCCATCGAGAATAAATGGATCTTCAAAAAGAAGACTGACGCTGACGGTAATGTTACTGTCTACAAAGCTCGACTTGTTGTGAAAGGTTTTCGACAAGTTCAAGGAGTTGACTACGATGAGACTTTCTCACCCGTAGCGATGCTTAAGTCCGTCTGAATCATGTTAGCAATTGCCGCATTTTATGATTATGAAATTTGGCAAATGGATGTAAAGACTGCGTTCCTGAATGGATTTCTGGAAGAAGAGTTGTATGATGCAACCTGAAGGTCTTATCGATCCAAAGGATGCTAACAAAGTGTGCAAGCTCCAGCGATCCATTTATGGACTGGTGCAAGCATCTCGGAGTTGGAATAAACGTTTTGATAGTGTGATCAAAGCATATGGTTTTATACAAACTTTTGGAGAAGCCTGTATTTATAAGAAAGTGAGTGGGAGCTCTGTAGCATTTCTAATATTATATGTGGATGACATATTGTTCATTGGAAATGATATAGAATTTCTGGATAGCATAAAAGGATACTTGAATAAGAGTTTTTCAATGAAAGACCTCGGTGAAGCTGCTTATATATTGGGCATCAAGATCTATAGAGATAGATCAAGGTGCCTAATTGGACTTTCACAAAGCACATACCTTGATAAAGTTTTGAAGAAGTTCAAAATGGATCAATCAAAGAAAGGGTTCTTGCCTGTGTTACAAGGTGTGAAGTTGAGTCAGACTCAATGCCCGACCACTGCAGAAGATAGAGAGAAAATGAAAGGTGTTCCCTATGCTTCAGCCATAGGCTCTATCATGTATGCAATGTTGTGTACCAGACCTGATGTGTGCCTTGCTATTAGTTTAGCAGGGAGGTACCAAAGTAATCCAGGAGTGGATCACTGGACAGCGGTCAAGAACATCCTGAAATACCTGAAAAGGACTAAGGATATGTTTCTCGTTTATGGAGGTGACAAAGAGCTTCGTAAATGGTTACGTCGATGCAAGCTTTGACACTGATCCGGATGACTCTAAGTCACAAACTAGATACATATTTATATTGAACAAAGCGTCGTGGCGGGATCTACGTGTGAAGCGGAGTACATAGCTGCTTCAGAAGCAACAAATGAAGGAGTCTGGATGAAGGAGTTCATTTCCGATCTAGGTGTCATACCTAGTGCATCGGGTCCAATGAAAATCTTTTGTGACAATACTGGTGCAGTTGCCTTGGCCAAGGAATCCAGATTTCACAAGAAAACCAAGCACATCAAGAGACGCTTCAATTCCATCCGCGACCAAATCAAGGAGGGAGACATAGAGATTTGCAAGATACATACGGATCCGAATGTTGCAGACCCGTTGACCAAGCCTCTCTCACGAGCAAAACATGATCAGCACCAAGACTCCATGGCTGTTAGAATCATTACTGTGTAATCTAGATTATTGACTCTAGTGCAAGTGGGAGACTGAAGGAAATATGCCCTAGAGGCAATAATAAAGTTGTTGTTTATATTTCCTTATATCATGATAAATGTTTATTATTCATGCTAGAATTGTATTAACCGGAAACTTAGTACATGTGTGAATATATAGACAAACTAAGTATCACTAGTATGCCTCTACTTGACTGGCTCGTTGAATCAAAGATGGTTAATTTTCCTAGCCATAGACATGAGTTGTCATTTGATTAACGGGATCACATCATTAGAGAATGATGTGATTGACTTGACCCATTCCGTTAGCTTAGCATTTGATCGTTTAGTATATTGCTATTGCTTTCTTCATGACTTATACATGTTCCTATGACTATGAGATTATGCAACTCCCGAATACCGGAGGAACACTTTGTGTGCTACCAAACATCACAACGTAACTGGGTGATTATAAAGGTGCTCTACATGTGTCTCCGAAGGTACTTGTTGGGTTGGCATAGATCGAGATTAGGATTTGTCACTCCGATTGTCGGAGAGGTATCTCTGGGCCCTCTCGGTAATGCACGTCACTATAATCCTTGCAAGCAATGCAACTAATGAGTTAGTTGCGGGATGATGTATTACGGAAGGAGTAAAGAGACTTGCCGGTAACGAGATTGAACTAGGTATTGAGATACCGATGATCGAATCTCGGGCAAGTAACATACCGATGACAAAGGGAACAACGTATGTTGTTATTCGGTTTGACCGATAAAGTTCTTCGTATAAATATGTGGGAGCCAATATGAGCATCCAGGTTCCGCTATTGGTTATTGACCGGAGACGTGTCTCGGTCATGTCTACATAGTTCTCGAACCCGTAGGGTCCGCACGCTTAAAGTTCGGTGAGGATCGGTATTATGAGTTTTTGTGTTTTGATGTACCGAAGGTAGTTCGGAGTCCCGGATATGATCACGAACATGACGAGGAGTCTCGAAATGGTCGAGACGTAAAGATCAATATATTGGAGGACTATGTTCAGGACACCGGAAATGTTTCGGGAGGTTTCAGACATATACCGGAGTACCGGGGGGTTACCGGAACCCCCCGGGGAGTTTATTGGGCCTATTGGGCCCTAGTGGGAGAAGAGGAGGGGCGGCCAGGGCAGCCGCGCCCCCTCCCCCTCTAGTCCGAATTGGACAAGGAGGGGGGGCGGCGCCCCCTTTCCTTCTCTTCCTCTTTCCCTTCCCTCTCCTATCCTACTCCTACTTGGAAGGGGGGAGTCCTACTCCCGGTGGGAGTAGGACTCCTCATGGGGCATTCCATAGGGGGCCGGCCACCTCCCCCTCATCCACTCCTTTATATACGGGGAGGGAGGCACCCCTTGGAGACACAACAATTGATCATTGATCTCTTAGCCGTGTGCGGTGCCCCCTCCACCATAATCCACCTCAATCATATCGTAGCGGTGCTTAGGCGAAGCCCTGCGTCGGTAGCAACATCATCACCGTCATCACACCGTCGTGCTGACGGAACTCTCCCTCGAAGCTCTGCTGGATCGGAGTTCGTGGGACGTCATCGAGCTGAACATGTGCTGATCTCGGAGGTGCCGTGTGTTCGGTACTTGGATCGGTCGGATCGTGAAGACGTACGACTACATCAACCACGTTGTTCTAACGCTTCCGCTTTTGGTCTACGAGGGTACGTGGACACACTCTCCCCTCTCGTTGCTATGCATCACCATGATCCTGCATGTGCGTAGGAATTTTTTTGAAATTACTACGTTCCCCAACACTTATAAATTGTTCACCATATAGAAAAAAAGTTCCATGTGTATATGAAAAATGTACAATGTGTATTTAAAAGGTAGGCATGTGTTGAAAAAAAGGAAAAGTCGAAGAAACTGGTGAAGGAAAACAAACCCATAAGAAAAAGGAAGCGACTAACCACCAGTCGACTGGACGCTAAACATCAGATCTGCATGATCGTACACCCGCGTCCCTCCCGCGCGACCCACTTCGGCAGAGCAACCCATGATGACCCAGCCTTCTTTCGCGAGGCCCAGCACGTGCAACACATGAGGCCCAAGACAAAAAAGACGGCCCCTCTGGCCCACCTTCCCCCGCACGTGACTTACCACCCCAAAACCTAGTTTCTTACCTCCATCGCAAGAAACAGCCACCTGCCCCAGTCTGTTGCAGATGCGTGATTCAACCTCTATACAGATGCTGCATTACATTTCAACCTCTATACAGATGCTGCATTTACATTTACATACCAATAAAATCAAGGCAAAAAAACATGGGAAAAGAACAACAAGTACTAAAGAACAAAGCCAAAAAGATGCAGAAAAAGGTAGCCCTTTTACTGCATGTGTGTAATTCCTCCGTTGTAATTGAGTTACCATTCAAATTCAGTCAGGTTACCAACAAAGATTGAATAAATTTGCCTCTTTTACAGCCAAAAAGCTGGTATAATTGATCCATGTTCCTACCTACAGATTACATCATTGAGTTACCTCATCATTGAGTTACCATCATAAATCCATATAGGTTATCATCATCACTCTATTAAGCTATCTTTTTTGAAGCATGTTAGAACTACATGTATGAAATTTCTCATTAATAGCCGAGTTACCATTTCGAGTGAATATAGATTACCAAAGTGTGTGCATTGAGTAATTAGCATCCTTTAACACTTATTCAACATAAAAGAAGATCCTTTTTTTATTGAATAAACCCATGTCAGAACAAGTTATCATGCTAAATCATTACAATTTACCAGGAAAACTTAGAACCAAAGGTGCTAAAACACTACAAGAATACCATGTGTTGATTTACATTGTTGCCACCATAATTTTTTGATAAAGAAATGATGTTGATGAAATGAGGTTGATAGGAACTATCACTGTCATACTCCCATACGCTGGTTACTTCCAAAATGATACCTGTTATAAAAATGAAGTAATCAGTGCAGAAAAAGAAAAAAATAGTTGTTGGGAAAAAATAATCAAAATTGCTTGTAAGTGTGGAAAATTGATGGATGCAATTATATATGCTATCAGGTGCTGCAACACAAAAAAATGGCACATGACAACGGGGGTAATGAGGATGTCATGATGAGTGGTGTGGGGACAAACCAACAGTGTGAATATGCACAGACGACAAGCTTTGGTTTTGCCAACATCAACAAAACAGACGAAGGTAAAACATTTACCATGCTACCACATTTTTATACACGGACTTGTTACCATCATACTTGAATTGCAACTACCACCTATGTTATTTCCAACTACCACATTCACCATGAATCAGTCCACAAATCACCAAGCTGAATGCACACAAGTTACCATGAAATTAGGTACAATTACCACTCTTACTGCATACGAATTATCATGCAATCCGTATTACAATTAGAATTACATGCTTTCACTTTACAACTACAAAAACATCTTACTGCATGCAAACTTTACCGGGCTAGTGGAGTACAAGTTACCACTAGTTTTGGCATGCAGAAATATAACACAAACTAACAACTTCAAAAACATTACAGGTGCTACATCTAGAAGCAACCCGATGGTCCGAGAGACAAGCAAAGAACTGACTACTAGCAGCATAGGGGGAGAGAAAGCTTCTTTGATTATTTAGTCAGCGAGCCAGCGAGTCCAGAAACAGGAGGAGAGAATGTTGAACAGGGAGACAAAAACACCAAGGCATACTCCACACCGGAGCCTCGTGATGAAACGATGAAGTTTGATACTTATGAGGAAGCATATGATCACTACAAGCAATATGCACTCAGACATGGGTTTGGGATGAGGCTGGAATACAGAAAAACAATTAAAGACGATACTGTAAGCAGAGTCCTCTTGGTTTGTGGGAAATACGGCAAGCCAAAAACAAACAAGGAGGAGACACAGGATGTGCAGGACCCAAAAGGCATCGTGAAGAAGAGGAAAAGAGGTAAGGTTGTGAGGTCGGGATGTCCGGCCCACCTTTACATCACCCACACGGATGCGTCGTGAAGAGTCAAACACTTCAACGACGAACACAACCACCCTCTAATAAGAAAGCCGTCATTGACAAAGTTCCTATCATCACATAGGAACATTCCCAAGGATGACCAGGACTTCTTGAAGATATTGCACGGATGCAACATAGAGTCACCAAGACAGATCCAACTAATGTCATGGTTCTACGGGTCTCCTAAAGATGTACCATACACGACAAAGGACATCACAAACCAATGAGCTAAATTCCGCATGGAGTACCGCCATGCTGATGTGGGGAGAACAATCTCATACTTCCAAGATATGAAGGTACAAGATCCAGATTTCTATTGGAGAATAAAGCTTGATGATGAGGACAGAGTGGAAAATTTGTTCTGGATAGATGGTGCGTCGCACAGGGCATATGCTAGATACAATGATGTCATCTCATTCGACACAACATACATGACAAACATGTACAAGATTCCCTGTGCGTCCTTCATTGGCATTAATAACCATGGGCAGTTAATCCAGTTTGGTTGTGGATTTGTTCGAAACAAACTATTTGGTAACTTTGTGTGGCCGTTTAATGCATTCTTGCATGCAATGGGTGGAATTGCGCCAAAGAACATAATAACATATCAAGATTTTGCAATGAGGAGTGCTATTGATGAGGTGTTCTGTTGGGGAACGTAGTATTTCAAAAAAAAATCCTACGATCACGCAAGATCTATCTCGGAGAAGCATAGAAACGAGCGGGGAGAGTGTGTCCACGTACCCTCGTAGACCAAAAGCGGAAGCGTTTAGTAACGCGGTTGATGTAGTCGAACATCTTCGCGATCCAACCAATCCAAGCATCGAACGTACGGCACCTCCGTGTTCAGCACACGTTCAGCCTGATGACGTCCCTTGAGATCTTGATCCAGTTGAGGGCGAGGGAGAGTTCCGTCAGCACGACGGCGTGGTGATGGTGATGATGAAGTTACCGGCGCAGGGCTTTGCCTAAGCACTACGACGATATGACCGAGGTGGTAAACTATGGAGGGGGCACCGCACACGGCTAAGACAATTGATCTTGTGTGTTTTAGGGTGCCCCCTGCCCCCGTATATAAAGGAGGGGAGGGGGAGGCCAGCCGGCCCCTGTAGGACGTGCCAGGAGAGAGGAGTCCTACTAGGACTCCAAGTCCTAGTAGGATTCCACTTGGTGGAAGGGGGAAGGAGGAAGGGAGAGGGAGAAGGGAAGGAAAGGGGGGCGCCGCCCCCTTCCCCTAGTCCAATTCGGACCCAGGGGGGGGGGGGGCGGCCAACCCCTTGTGGCCCTTCTCTCTCCCCACTAAGGCCCATGAAGGCCCATTAGTTCGCCCAGTAGGGGTTCTGATAACCCTCCAGCACTCCGATAGTTACCCGGTACCTCTCAGAACTCATCCGGTGTCCGAATAACATCGTCAAATATATCAATCTTTATGTCTCGACCATTTCGAGACTCCTCGTCATGTCCGTGATATTATCTAGGACTCCGAACAAACTTCGGTCATCAAATCACATAACTCATAATACAAATCATCATCGAACGTTAAGCGTGCGGACCCTACGGGTTCGAGAACTATGTAGACATGACTGATACACATCTCCGGTCAATAACCAATAGCAGAGCCTGGATGCTCATATTGGCTCCTACATATTCTACGAAGATCTTTATCGGTCAAACCGCATAACAACATACATTGTTCCCTTTGTCATCGGTATGTTACTTGCCCGAGATTCGATCGTCGGTATCATCAAACCTAGTTCAATCTCCTTACCGGCAAGTCTCTTTACTCGTTCCGTAATGCATCATCCCGCAACTAACTCATTAGTCACATTGCTTGCAAGGCTTATGGTGATGAGCATTACAGAGAGGACCCAGAGATACCTCTCCGATACACGAAGTGACAAATCCTAATCTCGATCTATGCCAACTCAACAAACACCATCGGAGACACCTGTAGCGCATCTTTATAATCACCCGATTACGTTGTGACGTTTGATAGCACACAAGGTGTTCCTCCGGTATTCGGGAGTTGCATAATCTCATAGTCAGAGGAACATGTATAAGTCATGATGAAAGCAATAGCAATAAAACTAAACGATCATTTATGCCAAGCTAACGGATGGGTCTTGTCCATCACATCATTCTCTAATGACGTGATCCCGTTCATCAAATGACAACACATGTCAATGGTTAGGAAACTTAACCATCTTTGGTTAACGAGCTAGTCAAGTAGAGGCATACTAGGGACACTCTGTTTGTCTACGTATTAACACATGTACTAAGTTTCCGGTTAATACAATTCTAGCATGAATAATAAACATTTATCATGATATAAGGAAATATAAATAACAACTTTATTATTGCCTATAGCGCATATTTCCTTCAGTCACCCACTTGCACTAGAGTCAATAATCTAGATTACATATTAATGATTCTAATACCCAGGGAGTCTTGGTGTTGATCATGTTTTGCTCGTGAGAGAGGCTTAGCCAACGGGTCTGCAACATTCAGATCCGTATGTATTTTGCAAATCTGTATGTCTCCCTCCTTGACTTGATCACGGATGGAATTGAAGCGTCTCTTGATGTGTTTGGTTCTCTTGTGAAATATGGATTCCTTCACCAAAGCTATTGCTCCAGTATTGTCAGAAAAGATTTTCATTGGACCCGATGCATTGGTATGACACCTAGATCGAATATGAACTCCTTCATCCAGTCTCCTTCATTTGCTGCTTCCGAAGTAGCTATGTACTCCGCTTCACACGTAGATCCCGCCACGACGCTCTGCTTGGAACTCCACCAAGTGAAAGCTCCACCATTCAATATAAATACGTATCCAGTTTGTGACTTAGAGTCATCCGGATCAGTGTCAAATCTTGCATCGACGTAACCATTTACGACGAGCTCTTTGTCACCTCCATAAACAAGAAACATATCCTTAGTCCTTTTCAGGTATTTTAGGATGTTCTTGACCGTTGTCCAGTGATCCACTACTGGATTACTTGGGTACCTCCCTGCTAAACTAATAGCAAGGCACACATCAGGTCTGGTACACAGCATTGCATACATGATAGAACCTATGGCTGAGGCATAGGGAATGACTTTCATTTTCTCTCTATCTTCTGCAGTGGTTGGGCATTGTGTCTGACTCAACTTCACACCTTGTAACACAGGCAAGAACCCTTTCTTTGACTGATCCATTTTGAACTTCTTCAAAACTTTATCAAGGTATGTGCTTTGTGAAAGTCCAATTAAGCGTCTTGATCTATCTCTGTAGATCTTGATGCCCAATATATAAGCAGCTTCAGCGAGGTCTTTCATTGAAAAATTCTTATTCAAGTATCCTTTTATGCTATTCAGAAATTCAGTATCATTTCCGATCAGTAATATGTCATCCACATATAATATCAGAAATGCTACAGAGCTCCCACTCACTTTCTTGTAAATACAGGCTTCTCCAAAAGTCTGTATAAAACCATATGCTTTGATCACACTATCAAAGCGTATATTCCAACTCAGAGAGGCTTGCACCAGTCCATAAATGGATCGCTGGAGCTTGCACACTTTGTTAGCACCTTTAGGATCGACAAAACCTTCTGTTTGCATCATATACAACTCTTCTTTAAGATATCCATTAAGGAATGCAGTTTTGACATCCATTTGCCAAATTTCATAATCATAAAATGCGGCAATTGCTAACATGATTTGGGTAGACTTAAGCATCGCTACGGGTGAGAAGGTCTCATCGTAGTCAACTCCTTGAACTTGTCGAAAACCTTTCACAACAAGTTGAGCTTTGTAAATAGTAACATTATTGTCAGCGTCAGTCTTCTTCTTGAAGATCCATTTATTCTCTATGGCTTGCCAATGATCGGGCAAGTCAACCAAAGTCCATACATTGTTCTCATACATGGATCCCATCTCAGATTTCATGGCCTCAAGCCATTTCGCGGAATTTGGGCTCATCATCGCTTGCTCATAGTTCGTAGGTTCGTCATGGTCAAGTAACATGACCTCAAGAACAGGATTACCATACCACTCTGGTGTGGATTGTACTTTGGTTGACCTAAGAGGTTCAGTAGTAACTTGATCTGAAGTTTCATGATCATCATCATTAGCTTCCTCACTAATTGGTGTAGGAATCACTGGAACTGATTTCTGTGATGTACTACTTTCCAACTCAGGAGAAGGTACAATTACCTCATCAAGTTCTACTTTCCTCCCACTCACTTCTTTCGAGAGAAACTCCTTCTCTAGAAAGGATCCATTCTTAGCAACAAATATCTTGCCTTCAGATCTGTGATAGAAGGTGTACCTGTCGGTGTCAAAACCGGCAGATCTCGGGTAGGGGGTCCCAAGCTGCGTGTCTTAGGATCGATGGTAATATGGACACGGGATTTTACCCAGCTTCGGGCTCTCTCGAAGAGATAATACCCTACATGCTGCTTTTGATTGTATTCGATGCGTATGATTATGGAGTTGATCTACCTTGAGATCATATGTTGTGGTCTAAACCCTAGAGGTATGATGAGTAATGTCACTACAAAAAAAATACACTTCCGTGATGATACATGTTTGTCACAGTAGGTCACGTTTTCTGTCATGCATGTACATCCATGACGATTTTATGACAGAATCAAGATAGTCATACCTGTGCTGTCGTTGAAGTGTTCCATGACATTACCAAATTTATAATCACAGAAGTGTCCACTTCCATTACGATAAATCGCGCGTCACAGAAGTGCTTTCGTCAAGGGTGACCGACACGTGGCATCCACCGTAACGGAACGCCGTTAAGCTATCGGGTCCGATTTTGGATCCCATAACCCGTTAACAGCCCCGACCAATGGGGATTTTCCACGTGTAAAATCATCATTGGCTGGAGGAAACACGTGTTGGCTCACCATTGGGACAGATGTCATCCACTCATTGGACCCAAAGCGCCTATGATACGTCGACACGTGGCACGGCCCAACAGAGGCCCATTCCTGTGAAAAGGCCGGCCCGTTTAACTTGGTCAAAAGGTGGCGAGCCGGCCCACGGCAAGCCTGTTAACGGCCTGTTCGCATATAGCCCATTTACAACCCGCTAACCCAGGGCCCGTTTACGGCCTATCCGAATTAGGCCCAGTAGCGTCATCTGGGCCGTTCAATATAATTCCAGCCTTTTTTAACTTCCGGCCCATGTATGGCCCATGACATCTTTCGGCCCATATGAGGCCCTTAGTAACTCTCGGCCCATTAATGGCCCGTGGTAAAACTGGCTCATAATGAACAGTGTATCACTTTATACCCATTAACAACACGTGGTGTAACTGGCCCGTAATGAACAGTGTATCACTTTATACCCATTAACGGCCCATTATTCCGTTGGGCCGTTTCCAGCCCATGTTATCTTTCGGCCTTCTCAGGGCCCATTTATTCTTGGGCTCATTTCCAGCATTCGTTTACTTACGGCCCATTACTGTCATTTTCTGCTTGTGGGCAAAATTCAGCCCGTGGTTATAGTCGGCCCGTTTGTGGCCCGTTAATACGTTGGCCGTTTTCATAGCGTCATCAAATACGGCCGATTAACGACGGCCCGTTATGGTCGGCCCATGAACGGACAATTTCAAGTCTAGCCCATTTACGACCATAATGTGGTCTATTATTGGCCCATGTTTGGCCAACCGATCATACGGCCCGTAGAAGACCCATTGATGATACGGCCCGTAGAAGGCCCATTGTGTCTACGGCCCATATAAGGCCCATTGTTTCTACGCCGCAGAAGGCCCATTGTTTCTACGGCCCTTAGAAGGCGCATTATTTCTACGGCCCATAGGAGGCCCATGTTAACTACAGTAAATATGTAGCCCATGGTTATTGTGGCCTAGTTTAAAAAAATAGGTTATTGCGGCCACTAGCAAACCGCGGAAAAAGAACTGCACTAACTACAAGAAAACAAATAAACAAGACAATAAGGAAATAAATAATAAAGCAACTTACGCTAGGCTATCACGGCTATTACACATATTACATCCACTGGGCATCAAAGTTCGCCACAGTTGCAAATATAGGGAACAAAGCAGCATATAAACGCCGCAGCAAAACAAGTCCAGAACTGAAACCACTTCAAAAGATCTCAAGAAACAATATCCTGGGTACCCATACTGCTGGCAAGATGCTTAACAAGCTTATTAACTTTCTCTTGTTTGGCGCTTAAATCCTCCAACACTTGCTGTTGCACCAGAAAGTATGCATCTGAATTCTGCAGGGACTTCCTCAGTCCTTCGGCTTCCTATCGCATAACATCTGATCGATGTCTTTCAACTTGAAGTTGAGACTCAAGAAGCCGAACTGATTCAGGCAGCGAGTTCGAAGAGCTGGTGCCAGCAGTAGTAGCCAGTAACTCGAACATTACATCAAGACAGGACTTTGGGGTTGTCTCAGTGCCTTCAATATAGTTTTTATCAGCTTTCTTGGAGACCAATAGGGATGTCTCACTATCTTGAACCTTATCTGCATTACTTCCTTTACCATCGCATAACGGGGTACTCTTCTCCAATATTTTATCTGCGTTCTAAAAGAGAAACAAACAAACAAATACATCACAGGTTTACAATGTAGTATATGAAAATCATTTTGGTAAACCAGTTCAGTAGTAAGGTGGATAGGATAACATCATGAAACAAACATATATCTATGTAGTATGGTCACTGTATGGTCTATATCATTCTAGTTTATGTTGCCAAATCAAGATAGATACAGTTCGAATCATATCTATTTAAGACAAAGCAGCATAGACAGAATATAAGTGTGGGAAACTACACAGCAATAACAACACTTGTAATGTGCATGGCATGAGAACATAACTGTTTATGCAATTGAAATTGAAATCAACATAGAGCAAGTTACAACAGCAAACACGTTAAAGAAACAGGTTTAAAACATACCTGTTGCACCATTGGAGTTTCAATTGCATCCTTCCAATTTGAAATTAGTTGGTATGAGTAAATAAAGTGATGCAAGAGCAAAGTAGTATGAACCATAGCTACAGAACCTGACCTGAGAACAATTCTTCTTCTGCTTTAAGCGTTGACTTGGGGTTCGGAGTGGTGGTCCTCGTGCTTTGGGCACTGCAGTTGCCTTACTAACTGCTCGTGTTTGGGTGCTCTGTGGTGGAGACGGTGTTGTGTCAACGGGAACTGGGTTACTATCTGCTGGGGTTGGGGTTAGAAGGGGTGTAGCTGGTTCTTTGTCCAACTAGGTAGGGGTACAATCTGCGTGAGTCTGGGTTATGTGTGGTGGGGCTGGTTCTTGGGCAAGTACAACCGTGGTTCTATCTCCATCGACAGGTAGCACGATCTTTTCTGAAGACCGTGTTTTTAGTCCCACAGATACTGCCATCACCCCTCCAATTGAAATGGCTGATAAACAAGAAAAGTAATTGAATGTACAGACATTATAAGATAGACAGGTGCAATGGATAGTAGGGAAGAAAACAGGGCAAGAAATAATTCACATTTATGTTGTCTAACCAAACAGAATAGGATGACACAATTTCACATATATGATGGCTAATTAAACAAGATAGCATGACACAATTTCACATATATGATGGCTAACTAAACATGATTGAATGACATACTTCAAAATATGATGAGTATGTAAACAGGATGACATGATATAACTATACGATGTGTCTATTAAAGTGGTTGGCATGCCATAAATCACAAACATGCCGTCGATGGAAACATGATGGCATGATATAATTCACGGATAGAATGACATTATTCAAAATATGATGACTATGTAAACAGGATGAGATGATATAACTATATTATGTCTTTAGAAAATGGGTTGGCATGCCATAATTCAGATACATGCTGTCTATGTAAACATCATGGCATGATATAATTCAAATATATGATTTATATACTAAGGAAGTGAGCAGAGGGCAATCGCATATATGATGTGTCAACTAAGGAGATGGCATTCAATATCGTGTATATGATGTAAAAACTAAGCATTGCAATACAACATATGCATGATATGAGTAATATAACCCTGCCAAGTTTGAGCATACACCTCAGGGGGATAATAGGACTGGTCATTTGCCTCTGAATCCTTCTCTGAATCTGTAACCAGCAAGATATCTGCTTCAGCAGGTAGCATTGTCTGCTCTGAAGACCTTGTTTTCACTCCAGATTTCTCCGTCACCAATTCAAATGGCTGATGCACAGGAAGAGCAGTTGAATATACAAACATTGTCGACAAAAGCAATGAGAAATACAAAAAAAGGATGGCATGATATAATTCACATATATGACGCTTGGCTAAACAGCATGCATTGCATAATTCACATATATAATGCCTTGCAACAAGATAGCATTGCATAATTCACATATATAATGTCTTGCAACAAGATGGCATTGCATAATTCACATATATGGTAATTACACACTAAACAGGTGGCATTCACACAAAGCATGTCTAAACTAAGCAAATGACATATCAATGCAAGATACCATACACACGATATGAGCAACATAACCCTGCCAAGTTAGAGCATGCACCTCGGAGGGGAAATAGGACTGGTCATCTGTCTCTGAATCCTCCTCCGAGGAGCTATCTATAACCAGCAAGACATGCGCTTCGTCAGATAGCATTGTCTGCTGTGAAGATGTTGTTTCCACTCCAGATTTTTCCATGACCGTGCCGAATGGCTGACGCACAGGAAGAGTAATTGAATGTACTAAAATTGTTGACAAATTTAACACGTAATAAAAAAATGATGTCATGATATAATTCACATATAAGATGACTGGCTAACCAGGGTGGCATTGCAAAATTCACATATATGATGCCTGGCTAAACAAGATGGCATTGCATGATTCACATATACGATAAAGAAACTAAACAGATGGCATTGACACAAAGCATGTCTAAACTAAGCAGATGACATCTTTGATGTATACAGTAAGCAATGCAAGGCACCATATGCATGATATTACCAACATCAGCATGCCAAGTTAGAGCGAAGACCTCATGGGGTAAATAGGAGTGGTCTTCTGCTTCTGAATCCCCCTCAGAACAGTTATCTTCCTCTTGATTATGATCTGAAATGGGTGGAGGGGGGGCTGCCTTTGCGCCCACCATGGAGCGACGTCTGCATGAAATTTTATTGCCACGCAAGGCTCGTCTCTTTTGCTCTACATGTTAGTTCCATTGTGTACAATAACTGGCATGCATAGGAATAAAACATAGTGAGATTATGTAAGGAGTGCATGCACAAATCCAGAGTGATGGTAGCAAACTGTGGATAGACCCAAAACCAATGATAGCAGGCAGATAATAGATTTTGTTAAAAAATACAGATAATGGATCCTTTAATGTTTGTTTGCACCCAACATGAAACTCATAGTAGACACCCGAGATTAACCAGATAGTAGACAGATAGTACTGATTGCCGCCCCAATATGTACCCCACAACCATTTAAAAACTCAAGTTTCAGCATAAGTTTGGACCTGACTCGGAGTCTAATAGGTGAACACGACGATAAAGTAGCATGTCATCATATTAAGTGATGCATAACGTAAGCAGACACGGAAGAGTGCGACCTCTCTTGCGGACCCGTGTAGTCCTCAAGGTCATCTGCTCAGTTGATGATGGTAATGCAGTTGTCGTGGCTGCCGGCGGCGGGGAAGAAGATCTGAGGTGGCGAAAGACAGTCTGGAGAGCGGATCCCTGCTGTGGTTCACCCTTCCGTCGTTGGAGCAGCTGAGCTGGGGTGGAACACAGCACCGTAGGAGCAGGACAAACCACACAAGGTTTTCTTTGACACATATCTGTAACAGAAGTAATTGTGTAAGGGCTTGTTTGAATTTGAGGATTCTAACATTGCAGTGATAGGAAATAGACAGGAATAGGATAGGAATGCACGTGCAAAACAGAGAATTTAAAAACACAGGATTTCTGCCAATCTAGGTGTTTGGTTCACAAGAATTGGAAGATCACAGGATGCAAAGAAGCATGGTTAGATTAAGTTAAACCACTAGAAAATGTACGGTTATAATGCTATTATGCTACTATCTCTTAGTCTTGTGCTTCATGAATAGGAATTTGAAAAGGAGGACAAGTGGACATTAAAATTCCTACGGTTTTTCTTTCAAGGAGACACTAAAGGAACAAATCCTACAGTTTTCCTTTGCTCCATTCCTTTGCACCAAATTCACGAAAAGTAGTACCATACGAAACTTTCCAATTCCTATGTTTTTCATTCACTTTTCCTTTCAAGCACCGGCGATTCTAGTAGGCAGGCCTGAGCAAGGAAAAGGCTACACTAAAAAAATGTTTTTGTGCTACTTCTATTACTTTGGACCCAGGCCACTGCCCTACTAGTTCAACTCCCAGGGCCATCGACAAATGCAAAACTCAAACGCGCAGAGATAAATAATGATGGCGTTCAAGAGAGTCCATCACGGATAGCTAAGTTGCCTGGTACCTCACTGCTTGTCATATAGTAGGATAAAATAATCGTATTTCCCGTTACTCCGTGTGCTCAGTGGACAATATATATAACATGTAGAGTAAAAAAGAGATGCAACAAGTGTACAACCTCTTTGGCGAAGCCATGTCGATCTCAGCGTGATTGGGTTGGCCGGTGAGGATGCTCCGGCTGACTTGGCTGTCGGAGGAGGGGAAGAAGATCTTAGGCGTCTGGAGATGGAGCCCGAGGTACTGATCCGCTGTGATGGAGGGTTTCGTTGTTGGAGCAGCTCCGGTGAGTTGTACGACGCCGAGGCTGAAGCAGGACAGGAGAGACAATGTTAACCTGAGTGGAATTCTAATAGCATCTCCAATAGATGATGTAAAATACATAACCACAAAGAGCTAGATGTAAAATACATCAGCCGCTCATCTTTGAACTTAACTGTCGAAACTGAATTTAGCTGTCGAAACTGAATTTTGCTGTCGAAACTGAATTTTACTGTCAAAACTGAACGCACTAGAGGTGAGGCTACACGTCAGTCGACTGATTTTTTCATCTCTGGTCAGTCAATTTTGTAGCCGTTGGATATGAAATCAAGGGCCTGTAGTTCATCTTCAACCTCCACCCCCCTGAGCCGCTAGCCACCACCGGCCAAACAGCCGCCCCCCGCCGCCCGCGGCCAGCTATGCACCGCCCCGCTCGCCCCGAAAACACTCCCCACCGCCGGTCCGCCGCCGCCCCGGCCATCCCTCTAGCCCCCCCCCCGTGCCGAGCTTTTTCTCCGGCGATCCCCACGCCACCGCCCCACCACCGCCGGCGACCACCGCCCCCACCCTGAACCCTAAGATAGATAGTAGGGTACCTCTCTGGCGAGCCCCCCTCCCCGCTGCGGCTGGTTCTTCCTTAACTCCGGCGAGCCCCCCTCCCCGTTGCGGCTGGTTCTTCCTTAACTCCGCCAAGCCCCCCACCCCCTGAAAATCGACTGACCCAAAAGTCAATTCAGTCGACTGAAGTGTAGCTAAATCGGAGCAGCATCGCAAGAAAGAGCAAGAGCAAGAGCAGCAGCACGAGCAAGAGCAAGAGCAAGAGCAAGAGCAGACTAGGTAGGGGACCGAGAGCAAGAGCAGAGCAGCAGCGCGAGCGAGAGCTAAAGCAGCAGCAGATCCTACTGATGTGGACGTCGCCGCCGAGGGAGCGACGCTGTGGAGGAAGTGGCCGGCGATGCCGGCGTGGATGGAGCCGTGCCGTGTCGGCTCGGGACCGAGCACCGGCAGCACCGTGAGATCGAATCAAGAAGAAAATGCGGAGATTAGTGTACAACCTCTTTGGTGGCGCCGATTAGGCCGCAGCTTCATCCGAGGAAACGGTGATGATGCTGCTCTTCCGGTGGTGCAGGTGAAGACGATGGTGTGGGAATGGAGGTGGCGCGAAAGATGAGGGGAACGTCGGGGCAGCTCCTTGGAGGTGGAGGACGGGGTGGCTGAACCGGCGGGACGACCAGATCGACGACGGATCCTCATCCGGTACAGTGGATGAGGTACGTCGATGTGTTATTGTGACGACATCGTCAGGGAAGAGGCTCCGACTGGGTGGCAGACGGAGGAGGGTGTGGGGCTTCGCGGGTTTTCGCGGCCTCAGTGTATGAATTGGTGGGATGGGAGTGGGAACCATGGCTTAGGGACGCGCTTGTCCGAAATGTGGGGTAAGTTATGAAAGTACCGCCACCGATTTGAGGCGGTTCTTTTGGTTCAGGGGTATTACAGGCATTTCGCATGTCGGGATTTCAGAGGAGGTGGGAGTTTTCGCGCGCGTTGTAATTTTGGAATAGCAAGGCGCGGGTTGAGATGGAGGGAGTTGTCGGAGCACAACGAGACAATGATTTATCTTAAATATTTCAGGGTAACAAGGCGTGGGTTGAAGAGGCGGGAGTTTCGCAGCATGATAGACAGAGGCGCTAGCTTGAAATTTCGGCATAACAAGGCGCGACTTGAAATTTCGGGAGAACAAGCTTAACGTGTACCAAAAAAAGACAATTTGGACTAGTATGATATACTACGTACAATGTGTTTAACACGCACAACACACACATACACCATTTAGACTAGTAAGGTACACGTGCATTGCACGCATGAGATTTGGCAACCAAATTATGAATAAATACCACATTATAGCATGTAAGCTTTGAGTCATATATGCATGATGTAGATGTTTGTTTAATTCTTATAGTTCATTTCATTCAAAATCATCTAGTTTTTATAAGAAAGCTAATCTATTTTAAGATTCATGGAATTGTGCGTTGTAAGGCATAAAGTAAAAACAAATCATGTACAAAAACATTTGGGCAATTCTGATACGGAAGATTCTAGAACAAAGAAGAAGTGCTTGTGTTTTGAGGTTTGTGCATTATGCTTAAGTTCAACCATAGAGTCTTCTAGATTGTACATGTGGCAAAATCTGGTGGAATCTAGATGATATCCAATGGCCAGTAGTGCTCAAATTTGCCAGCTCTGCACCATCGGATTGGCCTCATCCAACGACCATCTTTCAAAGTTAAAGTTATCCGCACACTATAATATATATATATATATAGGGGTATAGATATAGATATGTGCTGCGAAAGCCACCCATCATCTCCAATTAGAATAGTGTGTCCATGCACGGATGCAATGTGGCCAAACGATGTCTGCCATCAGTATCTCAAATTCAAACCAGTCTGACCTTGTTCAATGTGTATACATTACAACATGCTCGTTTCCAAACCACACCGCGCAGATCTCCGTTATATTCATGCATGCATGGGTTTCAAACATCATGATCTCTTATTCAAATAATTGAATTCAAATTTACATTGATTATGACCTCACCTAGTCTTTTACACCCACACATTGGTCTTCTCTTTATAATTGTACCACTAACTTTCTCTCGTGCATGCATGCACACACACTACCAGTCGGCATTATCCATCGCACACATGCAATCTTTTTCTTCAGGTCGGTCTCGCATGAAGGCACACACACACACACACATCCCCCTCTCCATCATATCGGACATTCTTTATCTCTCACGTGCATGCGCAACGATTGATGTTCCTCTATGTGTGTGTGTATATATAGCTAGGTCTTTCATAGTTTCCCACATAAACCGATCAATCTATATATCTAGTGAGGTCTCACCCTCTTTCCCACGTCCACATCGATCAATCTATACCTCTCTATATAGGATTACATATATAGCTAATACACCCACATTAATTATATATCGAACGCCCCCTTCTCATCATCCATGCCTTCCGCTTCATCTCTCAGACGCGCGCACAATGGCGAAGATAGGGGGCAGCAAGGGCCCTGCCCCCCTAACATCACTATATATCGAGGCTTATATGAATGTGATCATTAGACAATTGCTGGTAAAAATGGTTTAAGTTGATGAATTGGCCCTCCTCGTAAAGGATTAGCAATGCTTGGCCCCCTAGCTCATGGGACATTTTTCATGGCTCCGCCACTGCGCGCAACAGCGCACGTTCTCGCCCCCTCTATCTAAATATCGATCTCGCAGTTGTGCACTCCTTCATAGTCTCCCTCCACTTGGCCCCTCGCACCATCTTCTAGCCCCCCACCGGATTTTGCCACATGTACAATCTAGCAGACTCCATGGTTGAACTTAAGCATAATGCACAAATCTCAAAATAACAGTGGTTCTCCTTTGTTCTAGAATCTTCCGTATCATAACTGCCCAAACTTTTTTTCTAGTTGAATTGCCATTATTTGTTTTCACTTTATGCTTTACAACGCACAATTCCATGAATCATAAAATAGATTAAGGGCTTCTTTGATTCAAAGGATTCTCAAAGGAATTTTGGAGGATTCTAATCCTTAGGAATTTTCCCTATCTTGGTTGTTTGATTCGTAGGATTGTAAACCATAGGAATTTTTCCATATGATTCATTTGCACTAGATTTCATAGGAAACAACCCATCCACTCAAACCTCTTTGAAAGAATTCTGCGTTTTTTCTATGCACAATCAAACACTCGTACAATCCTATAGGATTCAAGACGACATTCCACTCTAATCCCATGTTTTTCCTATTCCCGCGTTTTGGAAATCCTATGAATCAAAGAGGCCCTAGGTTTTTTATAAAAACTAATTGATTTTGAATGAGATGAACTATAAGAATTAAATGAAGGTCTACATTAGGCATATATGACTCAGAGCTTAAATGCTATAGTGTGGTATTTATTCATAATTTGGTTGCAAAATCTGACGCGTGCAATGCACGTGTACCTTACTAGTACTTCGAGTATGTGCAAAACACAATGGCACGCTACACAATGTCTCTCTTACAGTTCATGCAGCGACATGGCACATGTGGAGGCGTTGTCGCGACATCCTTGTGTGGATTGATCACAGTGACGTACTGCTGATTCCAGAAGAATGTACTCGTCCTCCCTGAGCCACACTGGCGGTACATGCACAAAGCGAAGATGTGCACGCACGCCACACACGCACTCATTCCCTCTCACGCACACGCGGGTACACGAGCGGACGCAATTTTGTACCAAGATCCACCCCATGTGATAATTTGATGCGTGTAAAGTCCTTCACTTCATTGATGGCCAATTAGTACAACACATGCAAATTGAGTGGACGTGAGCGCGGAAGAAAGACATTACTACTCCACTGCGCGCATGTGAGTAGTTAAATCATGGGTTGCTAGTAGTACTTCCATTGGTCTCCTTCGTATTTTGTGCCAATTTTTGACAGTAACATAATATTTACGCATCTGAGCAGTGTAATCTACTTGAAATTTATGTTCCATTAAACTCATCGGGAGCCGTTTCGGGCCTCGAAACCAAAACCCATCAATTTATCTTTACCTTGTTCCCATCACATTCGAAAGTACTAGTGCTACAATTAATTGCAAGCCTGCTCACACCTACTAGTACGTACCAAACCTGAACGTGTTCCCACTATGCAGGTATTAGTACTAGTGCTAGTACTTAGGTTATAAAAAGGGGAACTACCTAACCGAAAATTACTCTACCTTTCCTCCTCATAAGTGCTTCTTCTTCGTTCGTCCTTGCCATGTCCGGTGCGCAGAGCTCTAGGTCGAGAACTACTGGTAACAAGGGAGCGACAACCAAGGCTGCGTAAAAAAGAGAGGGCTCGCCGCCACGCAGAGACCTCGAAAGATCTCTCACGGGCTGGCGATTGCTCCCAGGAGCGCCCTAGCCGCGAAGGCGAACATGCCGAGCTGGCGGCGCTGGAGTCGTTATCCCTCGATGGCATGCCCGATCAGCTCAATAAGCACCTCAATAAGCAGAAGGAGTTCATCCACGGCTTGGTGGAGCTGCTGAAGGAGAGCCTCGACGACATGCCCGCTGAGCTCAATAAGCAGGGGGAGTTGACCGCCGGCTTGGTGATGCTGCTGAAGAAGAGCATTGCCTCGGAGAAGAAGGCGACCGGCGAAATCCTGCAACTTCAGGAGGACAAGGCGAAGCTCTGCCACGAGCTCGACCTGCTGAAGGAGAAGAACACCGGCTGGAAGAAGCTGCATGAGAGTAGTAGTTCCTCGATGAAGATGCTGTAGGCCCTCATCATGGAACAGAAGGAGGAGTTGGCGAAGCTCCGCATCGAGCACCCGGCTACTGTCAAGGTACGTAATGCGGCCGTGGAACAGATGATGAAGGCTCGCATCTAGAAATCCCGCGTCATGGACAGAATGAAGAAGATGGCGGAGGAGACGCGCAAGGAGATGGAGGCCGTGGAGGCGATGAAGAAGCAGTTACGACTCCGCGGCGAATTAAATCATTTGGGGTGATAATCTTCCTTCTTCTTTTTCTCCTGTGTTTCTTCTTTTGCTTCGGGTGTTTCGCGGCACGTGTCACGTTCTCTGCGAGGCATGAATAGAACAATGCTAACAATGAGATGACTAGCAAATTAGATCATTTTTTATCGCCATATGGCACCGGGCTGCCATGTTTCGTGCTCCTTGTCGGTGTCAAAACTGGCGGATCTCAGGTAGGGGGTCCCGAACTGTGCGTCTAAGGTCGATGGTAAGAGGAGACAGGGGACACGATGTTTACCCAGGTTCGGGCCCTCTCTATGGAGGTAATACCCTACTTCCTGCTTGATTGATCTTGATGAATATGAGTATTACAAGACTTGATCTACCACGAGATCGTAATGGCTAAACCCTAGAAGTCTAGCCTGTATGACTATGCTAATGAGTATATCCCTTCCGGACTACACCCTCCGGTTTATATAGACACCGGGGGGATCTACGGTTACATAGAGTCGGTTGCATAGGAAGGAATCTTCATAGTTGATCGCCAAGCTTGCCTTCCATGCCAAGGAGAGTCCTATCCGGACCCGGGTAAGGTATTCCGCCTTCGTGTCTTCACAGCCCATCAGTCCGGCCCATGGATAACAGGCCGGACGCCCGAGGACCCCTTAGTCCAGGACTCCCTCAGTAGCCCTTGAACCTGGCTTCAATGACGAGGAGTCCGGCGCGCAGATTGTCTTCGGCATTGCAAGGCAGGTTCCCTTCTTTTCAAACTCCAAGATAGTCTTCGGATGCGATGATAGTATCCGGACCTGTCACACACACCATACACAACCGCAGAGAGAATATAATTTTACACGAGTCCAGTCCGCTGACAACTTGTTGTAGCATGACGTCACGTCCGACCGGTCATAATTCCGAACCGTTTTGTGTCCACCGCTCCACGTTTCGAGACGCGGTTGCTATTGGCACGTCTTGTCAAAGCAGAGATCGTGTCCCCTTATTGCGGGATTCTCATCAATACGGGTATGGGTAACCCAACCGTGCCGTTTACACAGTCTTTCGGAATATGCGAGTTCTAAGGCGAGTGGGGAGGCGTTCAATATTCACTGCCTTTATAAGGGGATAAGGATTCCCCCTTCCTCTCCCACACCTTCTCTCTTTCTCCGCCCTTCCAATCTCGAGCTCCAGCGCCCAAGTTCTTATCTCCTTTCCACTCGAGCTAGCACTCAACCATGTCCGGATCCAGAGGTCAGGGTAAGTGGATGGTCTCCTCCGTCAAGGAGGAGGACATTACTGAGCTTCGGGCGGCCGGATACTTGGCGAAGGAAATCGCCCACCGTCTGCCGGCCGAGGGACAAGTCGTCCCCACACCGAAGCCCAACGAGAGGGTGGTATTCACCCCTCATTTCTTCCGCGGACTAGGGTTTCCATTCCACCCATTCGTCCGCGGGCTGATGTATTATTACGGGATAGATTTCCACGATCTGTCCCCGAACTCCTTCCTCAACATCTCGGCGTTTATCGTTGTGTGTGAGGCCTTCCTCTGCATCCAACCCCACTTCAAGTTGTGGCTCAAAGTCTTCAACATGAAGCCGAAGGTGGTGGATGGCCAGCACGCGGAGTGCGGAGGAGCCATGGTGAGTAGGCTGTCCAACGTCTCCTGGCTGAAAGGCACTTTCGTGGATACAGTAAAGGAGTGGCAGAAACAGTGGTTCTACATCACAGAACCCCGTGACACCACCTGGGCTGCAGCTGCCAAATTCCGCTCCGGCGCTCCCATGCGACTCACCTCCTGGGTCGAGAAGAGTCCGAACTGGTGTTCGCCCGATGAGCTGATAGCGCTGCAGACGCGTGTTCAAAGCATGATAGCCAAGAACGTCAAGCTTGTCGATGTAATCAAGGTGATGCTAGTTCGCCGGATCCTCCCGTGCCAGCGCCGAAGCCGCCCTCTGTGGGAGTTCAATCCGAAGAAGCACCAAACCCTGGTGAGGCTCTTCGAAACCACTCACGAAGGTGCCTGGAAGTTGCTCTTTAAGGGCAACAAAAAACCGCCGGCCACAGATTCAGACCGTGGGCACGACATTAAACACCTCGCTAGCGAGGTATGTTATTTTTAACGTATCCCCTACTTGTTTGTTTCAAGGATGATGTCTGAGCTTTTACGATTGCTTATTCAAGACTGGATGGAGAGGGCGAAGCGGATCCAGTGTCCGGCTCCGCTGCCTGAAGAACCAGTCATCCCGCGTCTAGCGAAGATGCTGGTGCCGACACCCTATAAGGCGCCGGAGAAGAAGGCCAAGGGGGCCAAAAGTGGCCCCCGTCGCAAGGGTGCTTCGGACGTGACGTCCGAAGATGAAGAAGCCCATTCCTCCGTCCCTGAGGACGACGACGAGGAAGAGGAGGAGGAGGAGGAGAAGAACCCTCCCCCTGAGGAGGGAAAGAAGAAGAGGGCGGCTTCCAGGAATCTGGAGGCGGGAACGCCCAAGAAGGGGAAGGGCGCCCTTGCGGTCAACACCGCGTGGGACGTCGACAGCAGTCCGGAGCGACGCCCCCGCACTAAACCTCGGGCCGCATCGTAAGTACTATGACTCATGTATACCCGCATATCCGGCCTCTCCTTTTTATCGTTTTGATGTGGTTAATTGTGCTATTGCAGTCCGGCCCGCGATAGTATCCATCGATCCTCATCTGGAGGTTCACTGGGTCCGGCAGAAATGGCCAGCATGTCACCGCCGACCGCTCATTCCCCCGAGGCCAAGGTCGACACCGAAGTGTTGTCCCGGAGGACCGCTCCAAGCCGGGGAGGGGCCCAGGACGCTGTCCAGGAGGCGCCGCAAGGCGAGACCTCCGTCGCCGGACACATGGAGACTGGCGAGGAGGGACGTATTTAGTTCGGGCCTCAGTCGAATACCATTCCGAGGCCCATACGGCCGCGGAATCCGGCGAGCACCTTCCTTCGAAGGAGGAAGGTGCGCCAATTCCACCGGTGGCCCCTGTCCAACCAGGGGCACCGGATAACCTGATGGAGGCGCTACGAGGCGCCTCCATTGTGGACGAGCACCGTGTCCTTATGGGTACAGTGATCGAGAAGATTCAGTCCATCAAGAACGGACTAAATCAAGCCTGCAACAACCTGTTGATAGGTTTTGAGGTAAGCAACGTAGAAAGAGAAAAACCCCATGCAGATAGTAGCCCCTGAGACACTGTCCGGTGTTCGGAAAGAAAGGCCAGACAAAGGATCAATCCCTTGTTGCAGGAGACTAACTTGATATGTATGAATAACTAGGCGTCACTGTTGGCCGCGACCTCGCATACTGCCGAAGCCTCTGAACTGAAGCAGAGGTTGGAGCGGGCCGAGAACGAGCTCGGCGAGGTGAAGATTCAGCTCCAGGAGAAACAAGGTATGTAACGACTTGCTGTATATTCGGGAAGAATAAAATGGTGTATATTGACCGTAGTGTCGTGATATGTGTAGGAGCAGCGACCGAGGTCGAGGCCCTAAAAAAGGCACTGGCTGAAGCCGAGGGGAAGGCTGTCCTGTAGCAAGCCGCCCGTAAGAAGCTCAAGGCCCGGGTCAACAAGGTCCAGCAGGAGCTCCAGGATGTGGTGAAGAGGTGCGAAGCCTTGGAGCGCGAGGCGTCGGTTCAAGAGACCGAACTTACCAAGGCTCGCCAGAGCGCGGAGGCCGCATGGAATGAGGCCTGGGACGCTCTCCAGGAGATCCAGGAGGCCAAGAAGATCGCAACGGGTAAGGCATTTAACATGCAAAGCAAGTATGCGGAGAGGAAGTACCTTTTACTAACCCGGATTCGGAGTTGCCCAGGGGTTTCTGCGGATCTACCACGCAGCGTGTCCGATGTTGCGGAGTTCTTCCGAGCCAAAGAAGGCAATTCCATGGAGAAGCTGTTCTGGTCACAGTATGCTGCGCCAGAACATCCGGTGCCTTTTGCCGATCAGCTGAAACAGTTGGTCAAGCTGCACAGGGTGGCCGAACTGGCCATGAAGGATTTAATAATCCAGCTGTGGCCAGCCGAAGCTATACCCAGCAGTTATTTTGGCCTCATGAAGCGGGTGGTGGAGGCCTGTCTGCGGCTAGACATCGTCAAGCGATCAGTCTGCATCGAAGGTGCACGCATGGCCTTCGCCCGTTGCAAGATGTGGTGGGCGAAGATGGATGTCGTCGAGGTGGCCAGGGGGCCGCTAGAGGGCAAGGAGCACCGCACACCCGAGCACTATTTTGCGGATGTCCTAGAGGGGTCTCGACTTGCAGCAGCGCAATGCGGGCAAGACATTATTTTCGAATGAGTATATTTGTGTTGTCTTTGCCTTGTATGATGAAAACAAAGCCGGTTTGTAATATAATGTTTGTTATGTTTTAATTGTTTCCTCCTGTGCGGCCGTGTTGTATGGAATCCGAGGGTTGGCCAGTCGTCGGCTTCTGCCCTCTCGTAGGTAGTACGGAGGTGTTCGGGATGGAATCTAAACAATCTTGATCCAATTATATGGTCCTTGAAGGAGTTGCTTAGCGCAACGAACCAGGCAATCAGACTATGCGGCTTAAATGCCCTCACTTAGCCATAGGAGTTTTATAATAAAACATGGGCACAGCCCCTGGTATACGAACCAGAGTGCTGTCAGCGTCTGATCGGGAGGTACCAATCCTTCGCGTAATGCGGAAAAAATCTCCAGCGATTTGTAACCTCCGAACAGCTGACCGGCTCTCGCCGCATCATGACAGTTAGTTTTCGGCTTTCTCTACTGAGGTGCTCATCCGGTTTAGACCAGGGCACAATCGCAGTAGTTCTCCCTTTACTACCCTAGCCGATGTAGCGGAATGTAGGGTAGCAAGCACAGGAGCCGGGCAACCCAACTATTGACCAAAGACATGATTTGGAGCCAATGCATATAATGCTAAATTCGGGGTGCCGAACTTATCTATAAGAAGTTCGGACTTTGTTGCCGTATTATGGGGCGATGGGGAGCCCCTCATAAATATGAAACGTACCAAAGTGTACGGGTGCTAGAAGAGAAATAATTAATGGTAAAAGGAAAACAGAAAGAGAGGAGAGGTAGTATCTGGGGCTCTTGAACTTGGGCCGTGAACTGTTTCCATTATAATTGGGTTAATGCGTTAAAGCGCATTGATACAAATAGTGCGATAAGCCACCGACTATTTAACATGCCATAACCAAAGGCGAGCTGCATTTGGGTCCTGAAAACCGGTAGAGTAATCGTTGGATTGTCCTCTAGAGCTTCCCCTGTATGCATGTGCTCTGTGCCAATCTGGTGTACTTGTCCTTTGACAGGACCAGTGATCAGGCCATCAAAGGAGGCCTGTATAAAAGAGACCTGAGAAAGGGGAAAAGGAAATAGTAAAGGTACAAGTGAGTCCGGGATCGGTGTAGCCGAACTGTGGACAACAAGCTAGTTGTGCCTCCGTTGATGCCCATGGGATTTTGAGTGCGTAATTATGTACGCGTGGTATGAATGCCACTACCTCATCGGGACTGGGACGGAGGCCGAATTGCTAATCGAGCTCTTGACGAGCCAAGCTGTCCTGTTGCAGTGTGGTCCGGACCCTCTAAGTGATGTCCAGGGGCTCGGCAGCCGGATTATAGTTCTGCTTGAGAAGGCCGCTCTGTACCTCTACTGCTAGGGCGGCTGTGTGCTCCTCTGTAAGGAGGGAGCGTTCTGTGTTTCCATTGACTGTTATGACGCCGCGTGGACCTGGCATCTTAAGCTTGAGATAAGCATAGTGTGGCACCGCATTGAATCTAGCAAACACGGTTCGTCCGAGCAGTGCGTGGTAGCCGCTGCGAAAGGGGGCGATATCGAAGATTAGCTCTTCGCTTCGGAAGTTGTCCGGGGAACCGAAGACCACCTCCAGCGTGATTGAGCCCGTACAACGGGCCTCTACGCCTGGTATGACTCCTTTAAAGGTAGTCTTTGTGGGCTTGATTCGTGAGGGATTAATGCCCATTTTGCGCATTGTATCCTGATAGAGCAGGTTGAGGCTACTACCACCGTCCATTAGGACTTGTGTCAGGTGAAATCCGTCGATGATTGGGTCAAGGACCAGTGTGGCCGAACCGCCATGAAGGATACCAGTTGGATGATCTCGACGATCAAAGGTGATCGGCAAGGACGACCACGGATTGAATTTTGGGGCGACTGGCTCTACCGCATAGACGTCCCTGAGTGCGCGCTTGCGCTCCCTTTTGGGGATGTGTATAGCATATGTCATGTTCACCGTTTTGACTTGACGGGGAAATTTCTTCTGCCCCCCAGTGTTCGGCTGCCGGGGCTCTTCGTCATCGTCCTCACTTTGTGATCCCTTTTCCTTGTTCTCGGCATTTAACTTGCCAACCTGTTTAAAAACCCAACAATCTCTGTTGATATGATTGGCTTGTTTGTCTGGGGTGCCATGTATCTGACACGGACGGTCGAGTATGCGGTCCAAGCTAGATGGTCCCTCGCTGTTCCTTTTATAGGGCTTCTTCCGCTGGCCAGACTTGGAGCCACTGAATCCGGCGTTAACTGTAGTGTCATCGGTGTTATCGCCATTGCTTTGGCGTTTGTGTCTATTGTGCTGGAGCTTGCCGGTGCTGTTTTTGGCCTCGGAGGGGCCTGCCTCGCTGGCTGTGTTTTTGCTACGAGCCAGCCAGCTATCCTCACCTGTGCAAAAGCGGGTCATGAGTGTCGTGAGGGCTGCCATAGACTCTGGCTTTTCTTGGCCGAGGTGGCGGGCGAGCCATTCGTCACGGATGCTATGTTTAAAGGCCGCTTGGGCTTCGGCATCCGGAGAGTCAACTATTTGGTTCTTCTTGGTTAGGAACCTAGTCAAGAATTTTCTGGCTGATTCTCCAGGCTGTTGGACTATGTGACTTAGGTCATCGGCGTCTGGTGGCCGGACATAAGTACCTTGGAAGTTGTCAAGAAAAGCTTCTTCCAAGTCCTCCCAGCTGCCGATGGAATTTTCAGGCAGGCTATTTAACCAGTGTCGAGCTGGCCCTTTGAGTTTTAGTGGGAGGTAGTTGATGGCGTGGAGGTCGTCTCCACGGGCCATATGGATGTGGAGAATAAAATCCTCGATCCATACTGCGGGACCGGTTGTTCCGTCGTATGATCCAATATTTACGGGCTTGAACCCCTCGGGGAATTCATGATCCATTACTTCATCTGTTAAGCAAAGAGGGTGTGCGGCGTCTCTATATCGGGCCGCGTCACGGCGCACCTCCGATGAAGTCCACCTGCGATTATCGGCCCGGGCGTGACTAGGTTTGTCACGTCCGAATAGGTAGCCGTCGTCGTGAGTCGAAAAGCGTCCTCGCGGTCCGTAGATTGATCTGGTGTGTCCTGCTCTACTGTCTAGGTCCTGCCGAAGGTCGTATGTATAGTCCCGAGCTGTTTTGTCTCTATTTTTACGAGGCAGTGGGGCGGGCTGCGTGTTCGGCCTGAGTTGCCGTTTTATCCCGACCGCAGGGTGGTCGGTCCGCCGCACTGTCCCGACCACGTGGTGGTCGTTCCGCATTGCGCGAGGGAGGTATGGGCTCCGGCGCCTCCTCATCGAACTAAGGTAGCAATCTGCGCTTCAGGTAACTCTTGGCTGGACGCTTGAGGCCATATTCTTCGGCTGCCATGACATCAGTCCATCTGTCAATGAGTAGGTCTTGATCAGCTTGAAGCTGCTGCTGCTTCTTCTTCAGGCTTCTTGCAGTAGCTATTAGCTGGCGCTTGAAGCGCTCCTGCTCGAGGGGTGCCTCAGGCATGATGAAATCCTTGTTGCCGAGGCTCTCCTCATCCTCGGAGAGTGGACGATAACTATCGTCATTCGAGTCGTTGGGCCTGGCTTGTTTATCAGGGTTAACTTGCCCGTTTTCTTGTTCCTCCTGTTCGGATGTTGCTCCAACAGGGTCTTCATTGTTTTCGGCGTCGTCCGGAGTACTATTTTCTCTGGTGCCAGTGTTACTGTCTTTTGAGCGACGTGACTTAGAATGGCGTTTAGGGCGCTGGCGCTTGGACTGTGTCTCAGGAGGTTTATTCTCAACTGGATTTTCTTTGTCATCGTCGCTAGCTTTTTAGGTGTATCAACCATGTACACATCATACGAAGAGGTGGCCGTCCAACGTCCAGTGAATGGCGGGTCTTGGCCTTGCTCCTTGTCGGCATCGTCATCCATACCACCGATGCCTTCGGAGCCATAATCAAGCATGTCGGTTAAGTCCTCGACAGTGGTTATGAAGTGGGTGGTGGGTGGGAGGCGAAATTCTCCATCATCAGCCTCTGGTTCGAACCGGACATAGTTCGGCTGTGAGTCCCCCGCCAAGGATAGGTTCTTTAATGAATTTAGCACATCGCCCAAGGGCGACTGTTGGAAGATGTCTGTGGCGCTGAACTCGAAGATTGATAACCGATCCAGCTCGGTGTCCACAGGCATACGTGGTTCGGAAATTGTAGCCGGAAACGAGTCCGGAATTCCGTTGACGCAGATATTGCAAGGTGTTGAGTCTGTGTGCGGCTCTGACGCCGTGGGCTCTGTGGCCTCGGATGGCGTGATCTGCTCCGGATCTAAGGCCGTAGCAGTTGCAGGAACCATCTCCTGAATGTGGTCCGATGACAGATTTAAGTCATGTTCATCGGAGCGAGAGGGAGCGATTGTCGCGGTCCCAAATCCGTCGAAGATCAGGTCTCCACGGATGTCCGCGACGTAGTTCAAGATTCCGAATCTGACCTGATGGCCAAGGGCGTAGCTATCGATCTGCTTCAGATGGCCAAACGAGTTGGCCCGCAGTACGAAGCTGCCGAATACGAAGATCTGTCCGGGAAGGAAGGTTTCCCCATGGACAGCTTCACTATGGAGGACAGAAGGAGCCATGAGACCTATTGACGACGGCACAGTGAAACTCTCAATGAAAGCACCAATGTCGGTGTCAAAACCGGCGGATCTCGGGTAAGGGGTCCCGAACTGTGCGTCTAAGGTCGATGGTAACAGGAGACAGGGGACACGATGTTTACCCAGGTTCGGGCCCTCTCTATGGAGGTAATACCCTACTTCCTGCTTGATTGATCTTGATGAATATGAGTATTACAAGAGTTGATCTACCACGAGATCGTAATGGCTAAACCCTAGAAGTCTAGCCTATATGACTATGCTAATGAGTATATCCCTTCCGGACTACACCCTCCGGTTTATATAGACACCGGGGGGATCTAGGGTTATATAGAGTCGGTTGCATAGGAAGGAATCTTCATAGTTGATCGCCAAGCTTGCCTTCCACGCCAAGGAGAGTCCTATCCGGACCCGGGTACGGTCTTCAGCCTTCGTGTCTTCACAGCCCATCAGTCCGGCCCATGGATAACAGGCCGGACGCCCGAGGACCCCTTAGTCCAGGACTCCCTCACTCCTCCGTCGTAGTACTACTCCAGTGAAAAACTTGAGTATACCGCACGGTTCTTTGCTCCTACTCAGGTCGTCGGCACATTTATACGAGCAGTCAAATCACAAGGCCTCGCCTTCCAGCAGTAATGAGCCGTCAAATCACAAAGGTCCTCGCCTCTCGTGAAAAGGACCAAGCTAGACTGCCCTGCCCTCTAGCCTTTTAAAAAATGTATACATTTGTACAGTAGTAGTATTGATGGATTGCGCCATGGAGCAAAACTAACAAGATGAAATTAAAGAAAAAAGGTGGTACATATAGAGAGCGCTCATCACTAAATTATGCATATACTATATGACACTACCCACTATGAAGGTACTAGTAACATAGACTAGTAACTAGTCTATGTTACTCTCCACTATGACCAGCCAAAGTCGAGGCGCGGATACCAATGAGGGCCTGGTTGTGTATATACTTGGACAACTCACCCGACTGCATTCGCACCAGGCAGACGAAGCTCGTGTCGTGTTGCTGCCGTGTGCGGCCCGCACATTAACCAAAACCTCGCGCCTCCATCTTAGCCTCCGCGTTTTAAACTTCTCAATCTCAAGGCCAAGGAGCAACGTGAAACCTATGATAGAGCCAATCGGATGGTTGAGAACACTACAATTCGTAGCTACATATGCGTGTGTCAGAGAGGACGAGTGCGTGCATGCACCTCTTCTCAGAGTACAAGTGTATGTGGGTGGCATCGACCTAGGGAGCAGTGATGGTGCGTGCGAGAAGTCCCGAGAGATAGGTGTAATGCGTCTGAAAAAAAAGACTAGTCTATAGCTCGCCATGAGGCTATTCCTGTCGAATGCCAAGCGTAAGATATGTATCTGACGGTGCCAGTTTTTGCACGTACACATAAGTAGAAAAAGAACTAGTACCATGGCATATGCTACACCACGGCCGAGAAAACGTGCCGACGTTACGCCATCCAGGAATAGTGCCGCACTTCGAAACTAGAACCGTCAATAAATTTTGAGCGCGTCTCGTGATAACCCACAAGTATAGGGGATCAATTGTAGCCTCTTTTGATAAGTAAGAGTGTCGAACCCAACGAGGAGCTAAAGGTAGAACAAATATTCCCTCAAGTTCTATCGACCACCGATACAACTCTACGCACGCTTAACGTTCGCTTTACCTAGAACTGTTGGGGAACGTAGTAATTTCAAAAATTTCCTACGCACACGCAAGATCATGGTGATGCATAGCAACGAGAGGGGAGAGTGTTGTCCACGTACCCTCGTAGACCGAAAGCGGAAGCGTTAACACAACGCGGTTGATGTAGTCGTACGTCTTCACGATCCGACCGATCAAGTACCGAACGCACGGCACCTCCGAGTTCAGCACACGTTCAGCTCGATGACGTCCCTCGAACTCCGATCCAGCCGAGTGTTGAGGGAGAGTTTCGTCAGCACGACGGCGTGGTGACGATGATGATGTTCTACCGATGCAGGGCTTCGCCTAAGCACCGCTACGATATTATCGAGGTGTAATATGGTGGAGGGGGGCACCGCACACGGCTAAGAGATCAATGATCAATTGTGTGTCTAGAGGTGCCCCCTGCCCCCGTATATAAAGGAGCAAGGGGGGGGGTTCGGCCGGCCAAGGGGAGAGGCGCGCCAGGAGGAGTCCTACTCCTACCGGGAGTAGGACTCCCCCCTTTTCCATGTTGGACTAGGAGAGAGAGGGGGAAGAGGTGGAGGGGAGGAAGGAAGGGGGGGCGCCGCCCCCTCTCCTTGTCCTATTCGGACTGGGGGGGAGGGGCGTGCGGCCCTGCCCTGGCCTCCTCTCCTCTCTTCCACCTAGGCCCACTAAGGCCCATTAAGTTACCGGGGGGTTCCGGTAACCTCCCGGTACTCCGGAAAAATCCCGATTTCACCCGGAACACTTCCGATGTCCAAACATAGGCTTCCAATATATCAATCTTTATGTCTCGACCATTTCGAGACTCCTCGTCATGTCCGTGATCACATCCGGGACTCCGAACAACCTTCGGTACATCAAAACATATAAACTCATAATATAACTGTCATCGTAACGTTAAGCGTGCGGACCCTACGGGTTCGAGAACTATGTAGACATGACCGAGACACCTCTCCGGTCAATAACCAATAGCGGAACCTGGATGCTCATATTGGTTCCCACATATTCTACGAAGATCTTTATCGGTCAGACCGCATAACAACATACGTTGTTCCCTTTGTCATCGGTATGTTACTTGCCCGAGATTCGATCGTCGGTATCTCGATACCTAGTTCAATCTCGTTACCGGCAAGTCTCTTTACTCGTTCCGTAATACATCATCCCGCAACTAACTCATTAGTTACAATGCTTGCAAGGCTTATAGTGATGTGTATTACTGAGTGGGCCCAGAGATACCTCTCCGACAATCGGAGTGACAAATCCTAATCTCGAAATACGCCAACCCAACAAGTACCTTTGGAAGCACCTGTAGAGCACCTTTATAATCACCCAGTTACGTTGTGACGTTTGGTAGCACACAAAGTGTTCCTCCGGTAAACGGGAGTTGCATAATCTCATAGTCATAGGAACATGTATAAGTCATGAAGAAAGCAATAGCAACATACTAAACGATCGAGTGCTAAGCTAACGGAATGGGTCAAGTCAATCACATCATTCTCCTAATGATGTGATCCCGTTAATCAAATGACAACTCATGTCTATGGCTAGGAAACATAACCATCTTTGATCAACGAGCTAGTCAAGTAGAGGCATACTAGTGACACTCTGTTTGTCTATGTATTCACACATGTATCAAGTTTCCAGTTAATACAATTCTAGCATGAATAATAAACATTTATCATGATATAAGGAAATAAATAATAACTTTATTATTGCCTCTAGGGCATATTTCCTTCAGTCTCCCACTTGCACTAGAGTCAATAATCTAGTTCACATCGCCATGTGATTTAACATCAATAGTTCACATCACCATGTGATTAACACCCATAGTTCACATCGTCATGTGACCAACACCCAAAGGGTTTACTAGAGTCAGTAATCTAGTTCACATCGCTTATGTGATTAACACCCAAAGAGTACTAAGGTGTGATCATGTTTTGCTTGTGAGATAATTTTAGTCAACGGGTCTGTCACATTCAGATCCGTAAGTATTTTGCAAATTTCTATGTCTACAATGCTCTGCACGGAGCTACTCTAGCTAATTGCTCCCTCTTTCAATATGTATCTAGACCGAGACTTAGAGTCATCTAGATTAGTGTCAAAACTTGCATCGACGTAACCCTTTACGACGAACCTTTTGTCACTTCCATAATCGAGAAACATATCCTTATTCCAGTAAGGATAATTTTGACCGCTGTCCAGTGATCTACTCCTAGATCACTATTGTACTCCCTTGCCAAAATCAGTGTAGGGTATACAATAGATCTGGTACACAGCATGGCATACTTTATAGAACCTATGGCCGAGGCATAGGGAATGACTTTCATTCTTTTTCTATCTTCTGCCGTGGTCGGGCTTTGAGTCTTACTCAATTTCACACCTTGTAACACAGGCAAGAAACTCTTTCTTTGACTGTTCCATTTTGAACTACTTCAAAATCTTGTTAAGGTATGTACTCATTGAAAAAACTTATCAAGCGTCTTGATCTATCTCTATAGATCTTGATGCTCAATATGTAAGCAGCTTCACCGAGGTCTTTCTTTGAAAAACTCCTTTCAAACACTCCTTTATGCTTTGCAGAATAATTCTACATTATTTCCGATCAACAATATGTCATTCACATATACTTATCAGAAATGCTGTAGTGCTCCCACTCACTTTCTTGTAAATACAGGCTTCACCGCAAGTCTGTATAAAACTATATGCTTTGATCAACTTATCAAAGCGTATATTCCAACTCCGAGATGCTTGCACCAGTCCATAGATGGATCGCTGGAGTTTGCATATTTTGTTAGCACCTTTAGGATTGACAAAACCTTCTGGTTGCATCATATACAACTCTTCTTTAATGAATCCATTAAGGAATGCAGTTTTGTTTATCCATTTGCCAGATTTCATAAAATGCGGCAATTGCTAACATGATTCGGACAGACTTAAGCATCGCTGCGAGTGAGAAAATCTCATCGTATTCAACACTTTGAACTTTGTCAAAAACCTTTTTCCGACAAGTCTAGCTTTGTAGATAGTAACACTACTATCAGCGTCCGTCTTCCTCTTGAAGATCCATTTATTTTTTATGGCTCGCCGATCATTGGGCAAGTCAATCAAAGTCCATACTTTGTTCTCATACATGGATCCCATCTCAGATTTCATGGCCTCAAGCCATTTTGCGGAATCTGGGCTCACCATCGCTTCTTCATAGTTCGTAGGTTCGTCATGGTCTAGTAACATAACCTCCAGAACAGGATTACCGTACCACTCTGGTGCGGATCTTACTCTGGTTGACCTACGAGGTTCAGTAACAACTTGATCTGAAGTTTCATGATCATCATCATTAACTTCCTCACTAATTGGTGTAGGTGTCACAGGAACCGGTTTCTGTGATGAACTACTTTCCAATAAGCGATGAGGTACAGTTACCTCATCAAGTTCTACTTTCCTCCCACTCACTTCTTTCGAGAGAAACTCCTTCTCTAGAAAGGATCCATTCTTAGCAACGAATGTCTTGCCTTCGGATCTGTGATAGAAGGTGTACCCAACTGTCTCCTTTGGGTATCCTATGAAGACACATTTCTCCGATTTGGGTTTGAGCTTATCAGGATGAAACCTTTTCACATAAGCATCGCAACCCCAAACTTTAAGAAACGACAACTTTGGTTTCTTGCCAAACCACAGTTCATAAGATGTCGTCTCAACGGATTTAGATGGTACCCTATTTAACGTGAATGCAGCTGTCTCTAATGCATAACCCCAAAACGATAGTGGTAGATCGGTAAGAGACATCATATATCGCACCATATCTAATAAAGTACGGTTACGATGTTCGGACACACCATTACACCGTGGTGTTCCAGGTGGCGTGAGTAGTGAAACTATTTCACATTGTTTTAACTGAAGGCCAAACTCGTAACTCAAATACTCTTCTCCACGATCAGATCGTAGAAACTTTATTTTCTTGTTACGATGATTTTCCGCTTCACTCTGAAATTATATGAACTTTTCAAATGTTTCAGACTTCTGTTTCATTAAGTAGATATACCCATATCTGCTCAAATCATCTGTGAAGGTCAGAAAATAATGATACCTGCTACGAGCCTCAATATTCATCGGACCACATACATCTGTATGTATGATTTCCAACAAATCTGTTGCTCTCTCCATAGTTCCGGAGAACGGCGTTTTAGTCATCTTGCCCATGAGGCACGGTTCGCAAGCATCAAGTGATTCATAATCAAGTGATTCCAAAATCCCATCAGTATGGAGTTTCTTCATGCGCTTTACACCAATATGACCTAAACGGCAGTGCCACAAATAAGTTGCACTATCATTATTAACTTTGCATCTTTTGGCTTCATTATTATGAATATGTGTATCACTACGATCGAGATCCAACAAACCATTTTATTGGGTGTATGACCATAGAAGGTTTTATTCATGTAAACAGAACAACAATTATTCTCTAATTTAAATGAATAACCGTATTGCAACAAACATGATCAAATCATATTCATGCTCAACGCAAACACCAAATAACACTTATTTAGTTTCAACACTAATCCCGAAAGTATAGGGAGTGTGCGATGATGATCATATCAATCTTGGAACTACTTCCAACACACATCGTCACCTCGCCTTTTACTAGTCTCTGTTTATTCTGCAACTCCCGTTTCGAGTTACTACTCTTAGCAACTGAACCAGTATCAAATACCGAGGGGTTGCTATAAACACTAGTAAAGTACACATCAATAACATGTATATCCAATATACCTTTGTTCACTTTGCCATCCTTCTTATCCACCAAATAGTTGGGGTAGTTCCGCTTCCAGTGACCAGTCCCTTTGCAGTAGAAGCACTTAGTCTCAGGCTTAGGACCAGACTTAGGCTTCTTCACTTGAGCAGCAACTTGCTTGCCGTTCTTCTTGAAGTTCCCCTTCTTCCCTTTGCCCTTTTCTTGAAACTAGTGGTCTCGTCAACCATCAACACTTGATGTTTTTCTTGATTTCTACCTTCGTCGATTTCAGCATCACGAAGAGCTCGGGAATTACTTTCGTCATCCCTTGCATACTATAGTTCATCACGAAGTTCTACTAACTTGGTGATGGTGACTAGAGAATTCTGTCAATCACTATTTTATCTGGAAGATTAACTCCCACTTGATTCAAGCGATTGTAGTACCCAGACAATCTGAGCACATGCTCACTGCTTGAGCTATTCTCCTCCATCTTTTAGCTATAGAACTTGTTGGAGACTTCATATCTCTCAACTCGGGTATTTTCTTGAAATATTAACTTCAACTCCTGGAACATCTCATATGGTCCATGACGTTCAAAACGTCTTTGAAGTCCCGATTCTAAGCCGTTAAGCATGGTGCACTAAACTATCAAGTAGTCATCATATTGAGCTAGCCAAACGTTCATAACGTCTGCATCTGCTCCTGTAATAGGTCTGTCACCTAGCGGTGCATCAAGGACATAATTCTTCTGTGCAGCAATGAGGATAATCCTCAGATCACGGATCCAATCCGCATCTTTGCTACTAACATCTTTCAACATAATTTTTCTCTAGGAACATATCAAAAATAAACACAGGGAAGCAACAACGCGAGCTATTGATCTACAACATAATTTGCAAAATACTATCAGGACTAAGTTCATGATAAATTTAAGTTCAATTAATCATATTACTTAAGAACTCCCACTTAGATAGACATCCCTCTAATCCTCTAAGTGATCACGTGATCCATATCAACTAAACCATAACCGATCATCACGTGAAATGGAGTAGCTTTCAATGGTGAACATCACTATGTTGATCATATCTACTATATGATTCACGCTCGACCTTTCGGTCTCAGTGTTCCGAGGCCATATCTGCATATGCTAGGCTCATCAAGTTTAACCTGAGTATTCTGCGTGTGCAAAACTGGCTTGCACCCGTTGTAGATGGACGTAGAGCTTATCACACCCGATCATCACGTGGTGTCTGGGCACGACGAACTTTGGCAACGGTGCATACTCAGGGAGAACACTTTTATCTTGAAATTTAGTGAGAGATCATCTTATAATGCTACCGTCAATCAAAGCAAGATAAGATGCATAAAAGATAAACATCACATGCAATCAATATAAGTGATATGATATGGCCATCATCATCTTGTGCTTGTGATCTCCATCTCCGAAGCACCGTCATGATCACCATCGTCACCGGCGCGACACCTTGATCTCCATCGTAGCATCGTTGTCGTCTCGCCAACTATTGCTTCTACGACTATCGCTACCGCTTAGTGATAAAGTAAAACAATTACATGGCGATTGCATTGCATACAATAAAGCGACAACCATATGGCTCCTGCCAGTTGCCGATAACTCGGTTACAAAACATGATCATCTCATACAATAAAATTCAGCATCATGTCTTGACCATATCACATCACAACATGCCCTGCAAAAACAAGTTAGACGTCCTCTACTTTGTTGTTGCAAGTTTTACGTGGCTGCTACGGGCTTAGCAAGGACCGTTCTTACCTACGCATCAAAACCACAACGATAGTTTGTCAAGTTGGTGTTGTTTTAACCTTCGCAAGGACCGGGCGTAGCCACACTCGGTTCAACTAAAGTGAGAGAGACAGACACCCGCCAGTCACCTTTAAGCAACGAGTGCTCGCAACGGTGAAACCAGTCTCGCGTAAGCGTACGCGTAATGTCGGTCCGGGCCGCTTCATCTCACAATACCGCCGAACCAAAGTATGACATGCTGGTAAGCAGTATGACTTATATCGCCCACAACTCACTTGTGTTCTACTCGTGCATATAACATCAACGCATAAAACCAGGCTCGGATGCCACTGTTGGGGAACGTAGTAATTTCAAAAAAATTCTACGCACACGCAAGATCATGGTGATGCATAGCAACGAGAGGGGAGAGTGTTGTCCACGTACCCTCGTAGACCGAAAGCGGAAGCGTTAACACAACGCGGTTGATGTAGTCGTACGTCTTCACGATCCGACCGATCAAGTACCGAACGCACGGCACCTCCGAGTTCAGCACACGTTCAGCTCGATGAAGTCCCTCGAACTCCGATCCAGCCGAGTGTTGAGGGAGAGTTTCGTCAGCACGACGGCGTGGTGACGATGATGATGTTCTACCGATGCAGGGCTTCGTCTATGCACTGCTACGATATTATCGAGGTGTAATATGGTGGAGGGGGGCACCGCACACGGCTAAGAGATCAATGATCAATTGTGTGTCTAGAGGTGCCCCCTGCCCCCGTATATAAAGGAGCAAGGGGGGGGGGTTCGGCCGGCCAAGGGGAGAGGCGCGCCAGGAGGAGTCCTACTCCTACCGGGAGTAGGACTCCCCCCTTTTCCATGTTGGACTAGGAGAGAGAGGGGAAAGAGGTGGAGGGGAGGAAGGAAAGGGGGGCGCCGCCCCCTCTCCTTGTCCTATTCGGACTGGGGGGGGAGGGGCGTGCGGCCCTGCCCTGGCCTCCTCTCCTCTCTTCCACCTAGGCCCACTAAGGCCCATTAAGTTACCGGGGGGTTCCGGTAACCTCCCCGTACTCCGGAAAAATCCCGATTTCACCCGGAACACTTCCGATGTCCAAACATAGGCTTCCAATATATCAATCTTTATGTCTCGACCATTTCGAGACTCCTCGTCATGTCCGTGATCACATCCGGGACTCCGAACAACCTTCGGTACATCAAAACATATAAACTCATAATATAACTGTCATCGTAACGTTAAGCGTGCGGACCCTACGGGTTCGAGAACTATGTAGACATGACCGAGACACCTCTCCGGTCAATAACCAATAGCGGAACCTGGATGCTCATATTGGTTCCCACATATTCTACGAAGATCTTTATCGGTCAGACCGCATAACAACATACGTTGTTCCCTTTGTCATCGGTATGTTACTTGCCCGAGATTCGATCGTCGGTATCTCGATACCTAGTTCAATCTCGTTACCGGCAAGTCTCTTTACTCGTTCCGTAATACATCATCCCGCAACTAACTCA
This sequence comes from Triticum aestivum, assembly GCF_018294505.1. Classification (NCBI taxonomy): domain Eukaryota; kingdom Viridiplantae; phylum Streptophyta; class Magnoliopsida; order Poales; family Poaceae; genus Triticum; species Triticum aestivum. The sequence goes on from NC_057802.1 coordinate 500,375,595, forward strand.
TTAGTCACAATGCTTGCAAGGCTTATAGTGATGTGTATTACCGAGTGGGCCCAGAGATACCTCTCCGACAATCGGAGTGACAAATCCTAATCTCGAAATACGCCAACCCAACAAGTACCTTTGGAAGCACCTGTAGAGCACCTTTATAATCACCCAGTTACGTTGTGACGTTTGGTAGCACACAAAGTGTTCCTCCGGTAAACGGGAGTTGCATAATCTCATAGTCATAGGAACATGTATAAGTCATGAAGAAAGCAATAGCAACATACTAAACGATCGAGTGCAAAGCTAACGGAATGGGTCAAGTCAATCACATCATTCTCCTAATGATGTGATCCCGTTAATCAAATGACAACTCATGTCTATGGCTAGGAAACATAACCATCTTTGATCAACGAGCTAGTCAAGTAGTGGCATACTAGTGACACTCTGTTTGTCTATGTATTCACACATGTATCAAGTTTCCAGTTAATACAATTCTAGCATGAATAATAAACATTTATCATGATATAAGGAAATAAATAAAAACTTTATTATTGCCTCTAGGGCATATTTCCTTCAAGAACAAGTGTGAAACTAGAAGTACATTGTAGGTGTTGTTGGATAGGTTTGCAAGATAATAAAGAACACGTAAATAAAAACTAGGGGCTGTTTAGATAAGGACACAATAAAGTAAATATAGCAAGTGTGGAAAAGTGGTGGTAGGAGATGCAAAATTGTCCCTAAGCAATTGACTACTTTACTAGACCGATAGCAAGTTTTATGTGGGAGAGGCCACTGCTAGCATGTCATCCCTGACTTGGAATTCTATGCACTTATGATTGGAACTATTAGCAAGCATCGGCAACTACTAACGTTCATTAAGGTAAAACCCAACCATAGCATTAATTTATATTGGTCCCCCTTCAATCCCGTATGCATCAATTTCTATGCTAGGTAGAAGCTTCTGTCACTCTTGCCCTCCAATACATAGTCCTATCAACATACAACTAACCCTATGGTGTGATCCACGTGCGCGCTCATATGATGGGCACCAAAGGACAACAACATAACCACAAGCAAATTAAATCAATCATAGCAATTCATCAACCACCGATAGGACAACGAAAATCTACTCAGACATCGTAGGATGGCAACACATCATTGGATAATAATATGAAGCATAAAGCACCATGTTCAAGTAGAGGGTACAGCGGCTTGCGGGAGAGTGGACCGCTGTAGATAGAGGGGGGAAGGTGATGGAGATGTTGGTGAAGATGGCGGAGGTGTTGGTGAAGATCGCGGTGATGATGATGGTGGCCACGGTAGCGTTCCGGCGCCACTGGAAGAGAGGGGGAGAGGGGCCCCCTTCTTCTTCTTCTTCCTTGACCTTCTCCCTAGATGGGAGAAGGGTTTCCCCTCTGGTCCTTGGCCTCCATGGCATGGGAGGGGCGAGAGCCCCTCCGAGATTGGATCTCTCTCTCTCTATTTCTACGTTCTGGTATTCTGCCCTTTCGCCGTTTCTTATATATTCGGAGATCCGTAACTCCGATTGGATTGAAACCTTCGCCAAGATTTTTTTCTGAAAATTAGCTTTCTTGTGGCCAAAGAAGAGTAGCAACCGCCTTACGAGGGGCCCACAGGGTCAGGGGCACGCCCAGGGGGGCAGGCGCGCCCCCTGCCTTGTGGCCACCTCGGGCACCATGTCGCGTTGATTCTTCCTCCCATATTTCCCAAATATTCCAAAAATATTCTCCGTCCGTTTTTATTCCGTTTGGATTCCGTTTGATATGGGGTTTCTGCGAAACATAAAACAGGAACTGGCACTGGGCACTGGATCAATATGTTAGTTCCAAAAATAGTATAAAAAGTTGCCAAAAGTATATGAAAGTTGTATAATATTGGCATGGAACAATAAAAAATTATAGATACGACCGAGACGTATCATCTCGTCACATTCCAAATTACTACTACCACGCTATATTTAATTGCAAACCTGTTCACACCGATCACAACCTAAACGGTTTCCCACTTAGGAGCGTATTATTAGTACTCGGTTATAAATACTACTATGCTAAGATGACTGCACATTCCTCCTCAACTCCTCATCCACAAAAAACAATCAAGTCAATCAAGCCATGGCCAGCGTGAGTTCTGGGTCGAGAGATTTCCACCAGGGAGAGGTGAGCATGGAAGAGGAAGCACGAGAGATGTCCCGCCTCACCGCGAAAGCAGCCGACATGTCCATCCATGCAGCAGTAGCAGCACAGAGGTCCCGCCGCGCCGCCGAAGCAGCACGGAGGTCCCGCCGCGCCGTCGATGTAGCAGATTGGTCCGGCCATGCCGCGGAAGCAGCAGAGATGTCCCGTCGCGCCACCGAAGCAACACGGAGGTCCCGCCGCGCCGCGGCGGCCTGGGAAATTTCTCGCGGGCAGGCGAGGACTCTTACAGGCGCATGCATGCGATGGTCCATAGTCAGATGGATCAAATCTCCGGCTGGGCGAGGTTCCAGGACGAGGCTACCGGCATCATCTGACAACTAGGGGAGGGTAATGCGAAGCTCCAGGGCGAGCGCAACCTGTTGAGGCCGAAGATCGCCGGAAGGGCGAAGTAGGAGGAGGAGACCACTGCCTTGTTGCAGAGGATGGGCGTCATCATCAAGAAACTTATGGACGAGAATGCCATGCTCCGCATCGAGCGCAACAGGCTGGTGGAAGAATCCTTGGATGCAGCCAAGCAGCGTATTAAGGACATGAAACTGATGAAAGAGATCATCGCCCGCCGCGGGAACTAGTCTCCGCGACCTGTAGCGCATAAAGAAAGTAGAGATCAGCGAGCCAGATCGTTGTATGCGTCTTCCTTCTTCTTTTTCCCTTGTGTATTTCGGGCGTAGCCACATGTGGCTTTTTTTAATTATCTTCCTAATTATGTAAGACAATTATTACCCACTCTCATCATCCTTATATATATTCATCAGTCTTGCTATAAGTCGCAGTAGATGCTATATAGGTCCGTCGGATCTTACATCAAGATGCGTGCAAAATTTTCTTTCCAGATTTTCTTTTTTCTCTCTTAAATCTCAGTCGAGTGAGACATTGCTACGCCATTAAACAGAGGCTCGGGCACCATTAATGGAGACCTTGGGAGAGAGGTGGACGACAGATGGAGGTCAAAGGGCTCTCCTCCCGATAAGCACGCGCAGGGGTCTTATCGCACGCCTCCCGTAATCAAATAGCTACCCTGCATGGCGCCTCCTAGCTAATAAAAAAAGGGGACGCGTGGCGGCATGTAAATGGTAAATAGAACGCCCATGGTTTCAATAATACTTGTTTTTCCGATTGTAACGTGACAGCACTTGTTCCAAAATGACTTTGTTGATTGTTAATTTGTGCGCCTTCGCAAATCGGACAGCAAAATTACCACAACATGTTGGTGCCATGTCATGACACCAAGCCAAGTTTCATGATTTTCATGCGTGTTTCGGATTTACAGGAATTAAAAAACCAAGTTTCTCAATGTTTCCAGCCGAGCCATGACGCCCAGATGGTTGAATTTCATTCCCATTTCTGGCATGGGACCTAGAAATTTACCCGAGGACACACATGTGATTTTTCAACTAGCTTTGGTGCACTGGAGCATGTGCTTGTATTTAAAATTTGAATTATGCACACAAAGGTGACACGTTCCCTCTCAGAACCACGAGCCTTCTTGAGAGAAGCTCCGGTTTGCAAGAAACTTATACCAAAACTTGTTCCTATTCTGCAATTTTTTTTACCACGGCATGGTAGTACCATGACATGACACCATGCCAAGTTTCATGATTTTCAGGCATGTTTTGGATTTACAAGAATTTTAAAACCAAGCTTCTCAATGTTCTCGGCCGAGCCACGATGCCTAGATGTTTGAATTTCATTCCCATTTCTTGCATGGGACCTAGAAATTCACCCGAGGACACACAAGTGATTTTTCAATCAACTTTGGTGCACGGGAGCATGTGATTGTAGTTCAAATTTGAATTATGCACACTAAATGACCAGAAACTCAATTAGTGTATAAAAAAGGCCAAACGAACCCGGAATAATTCCAAAATTTAACAGGGCACTCATATAGTTCTATGTTGCCTCTGTAAAGAAAATCTGGGGGGAGGCACCGTATATTGTTGTGCACACAAAGGTATAAAGAAATAAAGAAATAAAGAAATTAGCATACCTATTTAATTCTTGGGTTCTTATTATTTATGTCACTAGTTGTGTATCACTACTCAGTTTTGCCATTAGAAGTTACAACTACTCAAAAAATGCCATCGATCCGTGAGATGCCTGCTCAAAAATGCAATTAGATATCTAAAAAATGCCATCATTAAGTTAGATGTTTGCTCAGAAATGCCATTAGACACTGTTATTTTCACGTCAAACCCGTTGACCATGTTACATGACAAAAATAAGCTGATTCTCACAATGATAAGTTAATGGTGTCCAGCACAACACACCCCTCAAATAAAACTAAGCACCATGGAATTCTTTGACAAAACTAAGCACCCTGAAATTCTTTGACAACTAAACTGCTGGCTATATGATGTTGGCCATATATACTATACGTATATAATGTGAAGAAACGAGTGGTAGTACTATACCAACTAAAAGATGAAATGTATGAAATATAACGAGAAGAAACATAGCATAGTTCTGCTGGGGGCTCAGCACAACACACCCTCAAATTAAACTAAGCACACCTGAAATTAAACTATGCAACTAATCCGGTAGACACTGCATTAGAACCACCATGAGAAACGACACTGCCACCTTACTCGGAGTCCTCGTCCACGTCCTCGACTTTGTCCTTGTCCCTCTTCCTCTTGGCTGATACTTCTTTGCTTGAACCGCACACTTGGCTCTTGCTCTTCATCCAACCCTTGTAGATATTGAAACAAAGGTAGCCATCCATTGCTGCATAGTGGATGTGGTCTATATCTAGTACATTCCACTGCCATGCATGACGATGAAACGTGTACGGAGGTTTCTCTAGTTTACCGTACGAAGGATGAACCATGCCTCCTGCCAGGGTCAGCATTGAAGGCTGACCACAGGAGGGCAGCAGCCGATTCTTCTGGAGGTCGAAGGGGTTGCCTACAACGAGGCCTATCCGACCCAGGACTCTTTTGTCGTTCGTAAAGTCTACAGTAACGAATTTGACTGGGCCGCCCTTTAGGAAGTTCTTAAATTCCTCGCACTCAACTTCGGCATGGCATATGTGGTAAACCAAGCATAAGTCATGCACGCAAACCTGGATCACAGCGGGCTTCTTCTTCTCTTCCTCTTTTATATCCTTCTCTTGTCCCAGGACTGTGGTGTACTCAACATCTAGCCCAGCGACCCACTAATCATTTGAGCTTTCGAACATGCGACTGAAGCGAGCAAGGCATCCTTTCACCGTCGCGGAAGAACGGGTGTAGATGACATCGAACTCATCGCCGGTGATGGTTCTAACCTTGTACTCACCGCCGATCATGGAGATTTGGGACGCCATGAATTTGGGAGGAGGGTTAGGATTAGTGGAACTGCCGTAATGTGAAAGGACGGGATGACTAGGAGCAAACTGCCGTAATGTTAAAGGACGTCCGGGGACGAGTAGGAGCGAACTGCCAGCGGTTTTCCGATTGTAAAAATGCTGAGTGGGGCGTGCGAACGGCAGGGTAGTGGCTTGCCTACTGGATAAATGGATTCATGCACAGTGCTATGGGGGCCCAATTAGATGTCATGTCTACTCGACGCCCAATTAAATGGCTTTCGATGTCATGTCAAGCGTCGGGAAAGTTACACGTGATACGAAGATTTCCATTCTCCCATGATACGGGATTCCGAGAGCCCTTGGATCTGAGATCGAACGGTTGCATGGCGTGATTCTAGACCTATGGGTGAATATCCTATCCTGGAGGGTTATTCTGCAAATTTTCAGCAACTTAGCATGCGACCGTTCGATCTCAGATCCAAGGGCTGCCAGCAGCCCGTATCATGGTCGCGCCGCCTACCACGAACGTCGCCTCGCTCGCGCGGTCGCGCCCTTGGTGATTTAACACGGTGCGTTAGGCTATCTGATGTTGGCATGTCATACATAGTCATCACTTAGTCAATCGTATTTTTTTTACTTCTCTCTTTCTCTTTCTTTGTAGTATTTATTGCATTTGCCAAGGAGTGACCTCTTTCAATGAAATGGTGCTTAGATGAGGTGCTAAGGGCATTAAATGGCTTAGCAATCAAGTCCCCCAATGCATAGGTGCTTAGTTTTTTGTTGCTAAGTTTGCTTCATTTAATTAACTATAGACACAAAATTGTCTTCTCACCTAGGTACACGCGCTTAGCACCGTTTCTTCCTTGGGTCACCAAACTAGTCTCTCTCTTCTTAATTAACTTGCCACGTCAGACTTTATGCCTATGTGGCAAGCTTAGCACCTGTAGGAGCAAGTAAGTTCTCCTTCCGTTCCAAAATAGATGACTCAACTTTGTACTAACTTAACTTTAAGTTAGTACATAGTTGGGTACTAACTTAACTTTAAGTTAGTACAAAGATGGGTCATCTATTTTGGAACGGAGGGAGTACAATAGTGGGCTATAAGCCCGCTTTACATGGCATTTTTGCATATGTGGAGGAAAGAGGCAAGGAAAAGGTGGAGGAGTGGGCTCTCATGCAAGAGCCGGCCTCTACATGGTGGAGCATTGGGAGAGGTACCTCTATGGAGGTGGTCAAGAATCGGGAGACTCACGCCGGTCGTAGCTCCACAGTTAAAATGATAATGGCAAGTCAAATCACGAGGCCCCACCTGTCCAGCAGTAACTCGCTGTCAAATCACACAGCCCTATGTTTGCAGCAGCCTACTCCCTCATCTTCTCGCGTCTCAGTCGAACCGACTAGCCGGAACTGCCCCGCCTACCGCGCAGGAAAAGCCCCACCCTCGACTTTTAAATAGTACAATATACTAATTTTGTATCCATGGATTGCACCATGGAGCAAAGCCTCAAGAAAACGGTGGTACACATGTACGGAGTATACAACACGCCTGCCGCGTTCGCGTCGCACCCCAGACGGTTGGTCGGTCTGGCACGCCGCTCTCCGAATGGAACGCGCGTCATATTGCGTTTGCACACACATGTGGGACCGCAATTGAGAACCGACCATAGGCACACTCCCTGGCCCCGCAAGTCGGGTGAGTTAATAGAAGAGAGAGACGAGCGATAGTACTACTAGAGAAGTGTTGTAGGAGTACATACGTTGGTACTCGGACGATCCCTGCAAGACACGGAAGATCAGTTCGTCCATGCATGTGACCAGACTCCAACAGACACGCCTGGATTGGCTATCGTCTACATATCGTGCAGGCTGTGTTGTACAGGGCTGTAGTTCCGGTGAGAAATCTAAAAAAAGGTTTCTTGTCATCTCGCAAAATTAGGTGTCATGTGCTTCGGATCATTGCGAGGGTTAAACAGCGACAACTGAGTTGGGCTAGTCATTGGCGACACATGCACGAAGACTACTCGGCTGCCATCTAGGTCAAGCCGGCTATGTTAATTAGGACATCTATCGACGGACCCCTTTTCTACGAGTTTATCTTTAATTTGAGCTTTGATCCTCGTCTAGTTTGTCCGTCAGGATTCATCTTGTCTCCTTTGGGCAGTGAGGTTATGATTTCTTGTCATGTGGCATTTTTTCGTGTTATATGTTATGATCCGGTGCTTCAGATCAAAATGACGACAACTGCGCCTCTGGGGCACGTGCATGAAGACTTCTCAACAGTCATTGACGAGGTCAAGCCGGCTCCGGTAGACAAAAGAAAACTAGTACTCCAGTATATAGGCAGGAGCCTCCGTGCTTGCTTGCTAGTGTTGCTCTCTTCACACTGTCTCGTCCTCTCCTGATATAAACACGACAGCGGTGGCCACACACTCTCTCTCTCTGCTCACCGCTGGTCACAGATCCAGCCGGATCCTCTCCGCCGGGGAAGGTGAGAAGGTGCAACGTTCACGCGGTCGTCCTCGACGATGGCTCTTACCCACTGCCGGCGCGTCCCGATCAGCGTGCCTTGCCGTTCTCTCCCAAGCATCGCTGGCGAGGGAGGGCCTCCCACCCCTTCTTCCTTGCTGCCGTAGTGTGGGCAGATTTGGCCTCCCGCCGCCCACCTAGCGACATCCCGGCGACCCTTAGGTATAACTTCCTTCGAAACCGGCCTTGCTCTACTTCCGGAGCTCCTGACGTCGCTGCATTTGTATCTTTTACTATTTCTCAGGGCCCCCTCGTAGATAGCATCGATCGGCTGTTCGAAAACCACCTAATTTTTTACTGTTAAGAGGTAAAACTAGTTCATGCACTCGAATCTAGTACTACTTGCTTCAAACAAGGAAGAAAGGGGGTGGGGGTGGGGGAAGATTTGTTACCTGAATCTAGGACTTGGTCGAAAGAGGAAATAATGGGGGCGAAAAGTAGCAGAGACTGGCTATCCAACTGGTCTCTAGGTCTAATAGGGAAATAAAGGGAATGCAGTACAAACTCAATATAAACCCGATCTATTGGTTGAAAAAGGAAAGAAAGTGGGGACTGGGGGACAAGTCAACAGAGTAAGTCCAGCACTAGATTTGCTAGCCTCACACAGTATAAGGTGGCTATATACCAAACAAAAATGGGACCAACCCAGATATCCTTTTCTGATGTTTGTTGCCCCGAGCCACTCTTATGTAATGCCACTGGTAAAATGTAGCAGTCGCACTGTTAAAAGTAAGGACACGTTAAACCAATGTTGTTTTCAATGTAATGCCTCCAGTAATATGAATCAATGGCACTTTTTTTCATGTCCTGCTAAATTTCCCATTAAGATAAGTTGCTTCTTTTTGTTAGAGATGCAACTGTCCTGGCCTGCCTACTCTCCCGTGCCCAAATACCGTCTCTGTAGCAGCTATTAATGTAATGTTGCTGGTAAAATGAAGCAATGGCACCATTAAAGTAATGTCGTATTTAACGATTGTCATAGTTAATCCTAATGCCAACCCTAATATCTAGCAATGCTGCTAGAAATTGCTACTGTCCTTGTACGATTGCCATTCAGATAAGGAACATGCTTTTTTCATTGATGCATGTTTCATCACTTGTTAGTCACCCTCCTTTCCACCTTTTTTGTGCAAACAGAGATATACATTTCACGCTTGATCTTAGTTGAATGCACAAATGATATCCAAATTATAGTTGAAGATTCCAGGAGCTTCACGACCAACCTTGATGTTGCTCAATTTTATTGCAACTAATGAAGAAGAAGCTCTGTGGGTTTCGTTTTCTGATGGAAATGGAACCGGGGCTTGAGCCCTTTTCTTAAAAAGAAGAAGAATAAGAAGAAGAAGAAGAAGAAGAAGAAGAAGAAGAAGAAGAAGAAGAAGAAGAAGCTAGCTCATGGGGCATTGCTTCATTTTAGGTGAACTGCACCAAAAGGTCCCATGAATTGAATCATCCATGTTGGTGACTGGTGTCATCCCTTCTACGATGGCGTTGACTGCAGATATGGTTCCCATCACGAGGTATGTTCCTTTTTGGTCTGACCGTTTGCCAAAGATCCTGCATGTTGATCCTGCTCTTGTGCTACTGTTTTGGCACTGCCATGATAAATCAGTAATGTTATTATTTTGCACCTTAATATAGTGGCACTATTAATTTGAGGCAATGTTTTGGCACCGCTAGTGCCACTGTTTTTTTATATATCGAAAGAGGGGGTTCCCTCCGATTTCATTAAAGAAACCCAACCATAGAGAACCATTATCCGACAACATCTCAGTGTAAACGGGCAGTTATGCTACTACTACTAGAACGGACTAAGTACTAGCAGGAGACAAGTTCGCCACATAAGCTAGGCAGGTAGGGGGACGAAGCACCAGCTTGACTAAGTTTGGAGTACAACCCAAATGCTACCACAGAAACATCAAGGGGAAGATAGGGACTGAAAGAGCCAGCTTCAGCATCCCAGTCTAAGCACCCCCGGCCTTCATCCTCGCTCGACCCTAGTGTCACTGATAAAATGAAGTAATAATACAGTTAAAATAGAGCGAGTGTCCTCTCTATCATTTCATTTCCAATGTAGATAAAGAAAGTGCTTCTCTTTGTTAATGTATGTTTCATCAACTAGTCCCATTGTTAATGTTTAAGCGTTTCTGCAAACTGGGGTGCTTAATTTTAGAGTATCTGCACAAAAATAGAGATTTGAATGTCTCAAGGCCCCTCCTTGTACTACCGCTGTACACTGATGTTCATCACTGGCAGAAGGTGTATCGGGGAGACTTGGGACGATTTCCAGTATGAGGCGTGGCGTACCGTATGAGGCGTCGCAGGGCCCATCTCGCCCTCGCAGCATGGCATACTATGATACTATCACAATATTTTCTTCTATTTATTTTGTGTGTTTCATCAACTAGTGCCACTATAATGTAATCACACTTTTTCAGTATCTGTGCAAACAGGGTTATTCAGCTGCATTTTGGTGGAACTGCACAAATGTACGGATGGAACCGGCATATATGCAGAGTGCGAGGTGTGCCAAGTAAAAATTACCGACACCAACCATGATCCATGCACGCATTGGCATCCACCACCACCAGTGGGTTGTGTGGCGCTCTCTGTGGACGGATCTTTCTCGGCAGCAAATCCTCTAACCAAATACTAGTAGCTTATATTGGCAGTTTTCTAGGGAGTACTCTTTTCTGAAAGAAGCACCAATCTATTTTTCTTTAATTGTACACAGTGTCACAACTTTGACCCAAAGGTCCAGAGCTATTTAAGGGTGATTGGCGTAGTACTCGGAGACTGATTGTAAGCATGATTTTCATTAGCTGTCACACTGATTGTAAGCATGAGCAGGTGGAAGATTAGGTTAGTAAGAAGCTTACCTTAAACCCTACCGCCGCCGTTGAAATGAGGCGAGCGTCAAGGGAACCATGGAGAACGGCGGGGAAGCAACGTCGCGCCATCCGGCCTCCTCTTGCGGTGGGAGAACGAATACTCATGTGGCTCCGGCTGGCTCTGCACCCTCACGAATGGCACACCGTGCTCGATCGGTTCATTATCCTCTGGGTGCTCGACCTTCGACCTGTACGCCCACCACCTCCGCCTGACTTTTGTCTCGGGCGAATCTGTCTGCTCCATCGCCCAGAGGAGATACTCGATGAACTCGAAGGACTGCGGCGTGACTGCCGCCGAGGAGTACATGTACATCGTCGCCCTCATCGCCGCCGTCTCGCTCTTTCGCATACATTGCCACATGGACCTCACCGTCCTCGAAATCTCCTACTCATTGTCAAACCAAGTAAGGATCTCCTTCAACCTGGCTAACTTTGCCTGGTCGCCGCTGGCGATCCGCCTGATTCGCTGCTGCATCCTCTCCATAAATGTCCTTCTGAGTGGTCTGGTGCTAGCTTTGGAAGATGGGAGGAGAGACGGTGGTCTTGCAATAGAGAAGAGGGAGAGGCGAGACAGTGGTTTTGGAATGGAGATGATGGAGAGAGAGGAGGTGGTTTTGCAATGGAGAAGAGGGAGAGGCGACACGGTGGTTTTGGAATGGAGATGATTGAGAGGAGAGGAGATGGTTTTGCAATCGAGAAGAGGGAGAGGCGAGACAGTGGTTTTTGAATGGAGATGATGGAGAGGAGAGGAGGTGGTTTTGCAATGGAGAAGAGGGAGGGGAGCGTGCGGCAGCGATTTAGGATTGGACAAGAGGGCCAGCGCGCTGTGACTGGATCAAAATCAAAATCAATTTACCCTTCAATTAAGAAAGCGACCCCACATTAACTGGTCTCCCTTTTATTCTGGGTCATAATTGACCATGATTTTCGCAAATAAAATATATGTTATACGTTGCAAAAATAATATAATTTGAAAGTACATTCAGATACGAACCAAACAATACAATTTTTGGTGACATGCATTCACATTTTGCTTGTCAAATATAGTACGTAGTCCAACTTTGACCCAAAATACGCAAAACAAAAAAAATACTTCCAAGACCAGCGCCGCTCTTCCGCTCTTCTCCTCTTAAACCACCGCCGCTCCTCTCCTGTTCCAATCTAAATCCAGCGCCGCTCCTCTCCACTTCCATTTCAAAACCATCGCCCCTCCTCTCCTGTTCCAATCAAAAACCAGGGTCGCTCCTCTCCCGTTCTAATCCAAAACCAGCGCTGCTCCTCTCCTCTTCCATTCAAAAACCACCACCGGCGAGTGAAGGTGCTGTGGAGAAGTAGATCGATGGAGGAGTACAACCAATACGTGAGGATCGCAGACGGCGACCCTGTGAAGCTAGCTAGGATGTTGGAGATACAGTCTTGGTTTGACAACAAGGACCAACTAGCGGCGACGGCGACATCCATGGCCAAATATCTGCAACAGAGCGAAAAGGCGGCGATACTCCCGGAGGGAGTCGCGCGGGAGTACATAGAGCTGCTCCTCTAGGCCATGGAGCAAACAGATTCACCGAATCCGATCGTGAGGGAGCGGTGGTGGGAGTATCGATCCCAGATGGAGCATCCACCAAAGATTGAAGGATCGAGCATCTACAGGGTGCCGTTTGTGAGGGTGTCGTGCCAGAGCGAGCCGGTGGAGTCTCCTTCGACCGAACCCAACTACAAGAGGAGAAAAACAATTGGCCCGATGATGCTTCCCTGCCATCCTCTCCCTCGCCGTTCACATCGTCTCACAGTGCGGCTGTCTGCCGCCGGGGAATAGGACGGACTGCCCCCCCCCGACCAGCCCAATAGTCGGGCAGGTTGTGAATTGTCAGGAGGAGCTTAGGGTTGTCAGTATTTGCAGGTTGTGAATTGTGTTGTGTGTTGTGTATTTTGAGAGTACTTTCAGATATGAATGTCTTTTGAATTTCAGATTTGTAGTATTGAGCATATGAAGTATTTTATGAATTCTAGAGATCTATTTTTAGCACTTAAAAAATGTAGTTTCATAGGAGTATAAAAGTGCAGACAATGTGATTCTCAGAGAAGAAACTGCAAGTTTCAGTTTCAGATAAGAAACTCCAAGTTCAGTTTCAGATAAGAAACTACAACTTTCAGAGGCAGAGCATTTATATTAACATGGCCTTTTCAAACAGTGTTAACATCATGTTGGAAGTTTTATTCATGGTCGAAACTGGAACTACCAGCCAGTTAACATCATGCTGATCAACATTCATGCATAGCACATCTTCATATGATGCACAGTCAAAAAGATATGTTATTTTCAAAATGCCCACACAATGTCGAGTGTGCAAAAAACAGAGAAAACGAGGGACGAAGTTTTGGCAAGTGTTGTACATGGTGTGCGTAGATGACAATTGGGACCCACATGTCAATAAAGGCAGAGGCAAAAAAATTGAGATATTTTCTCTGCACAGGTGGAATCGAACCCGGGCGGAATAGCTGTCGGGTAGTGTCACTCGGCCACTAGGCTAGTTCAGTTGTTTCGTTACTAATAAGGCACTTCCTCAGGTGGTCGGATCTCCTCCTGTGCCTTTGTACGCTCGCCGCGACGCTGCTGTCTGCCGTTGTGAACATGTTGAACAAACGAGAGGAATCTGGAGAGGACTGTACGTGGAGAGGCGGACAGTCGGGACCCACCAGGTCTATGGTCGTACGCAAGCAAGTGCCTCATCGAAAAAATACTTCCTCCTAATGTTATACTGACGTTGGGGCCCACGGGTTTGTCAACATAGTTACATTTTTTTAGGTGCTTCAACGTAGTTACTATAGGAGATAAATTCACAACGAAACCGGGGAGCTGGCAGGTATCATTTATTATCACTGGGGCAGCAAGTATCAGCTGGGTTTTGGGCTGCCCCGTCTAGGCTTTCTTTTTTAACATGCGCAGCTCACGACCTCGGATGGGAGGTCCATAGGCCTGTTTGTATTTTCTTGAGCGCCGTCATGTATCGACCAGCCTATGGACCTCCCATCCGAGGTTTTATTTTTCCTGAAACATCACAGCCCAATTTATGTATTTTTTTTGAAGAAAACACAGAGGTCTGTTCTATTTTTCTATATAAGAATAGGAACGCCTGGTCCAACTTATGTTTCCCTTCTAACTATATAATATATATTTAAATTATTTTATATGTTATTATATATTATTGTCATTGTCATCATATATTTAAGAGATACTTACATATGTAAGAAAACAATATCCCACATCTTATTAACTTATAAAAATAATTTCTTAACAATAAAATCCTGGATTTTTTTCGCAACGAAAATCCTGGTGATTGTGTATGAAAGCTTGTTAAGATTTAAGGACCAATGTAATAATAAATCACTTATTATTTAAAATATATATATATATATAACAAAATACTCAGCCCCTGTTTATTTTTTGATAACATTGCTGTGCCCACCCCAACATTATAATTAGAATCAGCCCAGCAAAATTGTGTATTTCGAGAAAGTGCAAATGGCCTGTAATTTTTTAGGAAACACATAAATGGGCTGCATGGACGCTACATTATTTGTTCACCCAACCCATCTAATGGACTATAATTCAAAAAAAATCAAATTGACTGTAAATTCTACCCCGCAAAAAAAAGACTGTAAATTATGAAAAAAATGGGTTGAATATGTGCCACATTTTTGGAGGCTGAAATGTGGGCCAATAGGTCGAAGCCAACGCAAGTCGTTGTCAACTTAGTCAATAAATGATTCTGACATCGTTAGCCATTGGATTTAAATCCAACGACCGGCATCCATCTTCAATCTCTCGTCTTCTTCCTCCAGCGCCGCCGGGACGACCTGCTCCTGCCTCCTGCTGCTAGCAGCTCTGCTTAACATGCTTCACTGTGAAGCGCTACTCCACCGTTGACTAGGCCATCCCTCCACCCCTCCACACCTCCTATTCTTCTCCATCGACTGTCGAACCACACCGCACCAGAACCAGTTAACCCTCGTACACCTCTCCGTCTGCGACTCTACTCCCGCGTCTTCCCATCTCCGGCTCGTTGCTGCCCGAGGCCTCGCTGTCGTCCACCACCTTGGATGCACTCGGCGCGGAGTGGTCAACGTGGTCAACGAACGACACCATCGGAAGTAGACTGTGCGTGGAGAGGCTGACAGCTAGGTCCACGGCCGCACGCAAGGAAATGCCTCCTTATTACACGCAAAATAATGATTCCTCCACCTGACAGCTGGGACCCACCGGAAGGGCCTCTGTATTTCGTGAAAAAAACGTTCCCACCGCTAACAGGTCGGCCCAACCAGCTATATCTTCGCACGCAAGGAAGTGTGTCCCCTTTGTAGGCCTCGCCGTCATCCACCGCCCTGGTGCTCTCGGCGCGGCGTGGTCAACATGGTCAAGGAACAACTTCCATCGGACGTGGACTGTACGTGGAGAGGCTGACAGCTAGGTGCATGGCTGCAGCAAGGAAGTGCCTCCTTATTACTCGGAAAATAATGATTCCTCCACCTGATAGCAGGGACCCACCAGACGGGCAACTGTATTTCGCGAAAAAAACGTTTCCCCCCTCCGGGCAAAAAAAGACGGTTCTCCCCCCTGACTGCTGGGACCCACCAGCTACATCTTCGCATGCAAGTAAGTGCCTAACAGTCGGGACCCACCTGGTCGAAGCGTACGTAGCATTGTCATTCTGGTCGCGAACGTCTACGTACATACTGGTCGATGTAGAGGCACGCACGTAGCATGTACACGTACGTACATCGGCAGTGTGCAAGAAATAAAATATGGCCACATACGTACATACGGGCTGGGTCTCGAACGCCTACTCGCGCATACGTATGGCCAGGGCTCATGGACATGGTTGGGTCGGAACGGAGAAACTGCAACGTCGTCGTGTTCATGGGGAGCCAACCGGCTGGGTCAGAATGGAATGCGTCGTCGTGTTCATCGGGAGGGCTTGGACGGAACATCCGATGGAAACGAGGCCTGGCGTACCGCAGAACGGAGGAAACGGCCTTGTGTTCGACCGGCCACGGTCGAAACGGGATCCTGTTCATCAGGAGGGGTCTGGCGTACCACAAAATGGAGGAAACGGACTTGTGTTGGACCTCCTACGGTCAAAACGGGGTCCTGTTTATCGGGAGGGGTGTGGCGTACCGCAAAATCCAGGAAACGGACTTGTGTTGGAGCGCTACGGTCGAAATGGGGGTCCTGTTCATCGGTAGGGGTGTGGCGTACCGCAAAACGGGACTCCACGGGATACTGTTCATCTCCACCGTCGGCCCTCTCTAGCCTCCACGGGCTACTGTTCATCCACCGTCGACCTCCTAAGGATAATAGATGCCTCATTGAAGAATTGCCCACCAAAGATGGCAATACCTAGATCTATCCTTGCTTTTATGCCTAGCTAGGGGCGTTAAACGATAGCGCTTGTTGGGAGGCAACCCAATTTTATTTTTAGTTTTTTGCTTTTTGCTTCTGTTTAGGAATAAATTTTTGTTCTAGCCTCTGGTTAGATGTGTTTTTATGTTTTAATTATTGTTTGTGCCAAGTTAAACCTATAGGATCTTCTTGGATGATAGTTATTTGATCTTGCTGTAATTTCCAGAAACTTTCTGTTCACGGAAATAATTGTTAAAAATCACCAGAACGTGATAAAATATTAATTCCAATTGCTACTGATCAATAAACAAATTGTCTAGGCCGTCCTATTTTGGCTTATTTTTTGGAGTTCCAGAAGTTTGTGGTAGTTACAGATTACTACAGACTGTTCTGTTTTTGACAGATTCTGTTTTTCGTGTGTTGTTTGCTTATTTTGATGAATCTATGGCTAGTAAAAGAGTTTATAAACCATAGAGAAGTTGGAATACAGTAGGTTTAACACCAATATAAATAAATAATGAGTTCATTACAGTACCTTGAAGTGGTCTTTTGTTTTGTTTCGCTAACGGAGCTCACGAGATTTTCTGCTGAGTTTTGTGTTATGAAGTTTTCAAGTTTTCGGTGAAAGATTTGATGGATTATGGAACAAGGAGTGGCAAGAGCCTAAGCTTGGGGGTGCCCATGGCACCCCCAAGATAATCTAAGGACACCAAAAAGCCAAAGCTTGGGGATGCCCCGGAAGGCATCCCCTCTTTCGTCTACTTCCATCGGTAACTTTACTTGGAGCTATATTTTTATTCACCACATGATATGTGTTTTGCTTGGAGCGTCTTGTATGATTTGAGTCTTTGTTCGTTAGTTTACCACAATCATCCTTTCTGTACACACCTTTTGAGAGAGACACAAATGATTCGGAAATTATTAGAATACTCTATGCGCTTCACTTATATCTTTTGAGCTATATAGTTTTGCTCTAGTGCTTCACTTATATCTTTTAGAGCACGGTGGTGGATTTGTTTTACAGAAACTATTGATCTCTCATGCTTCACTTATATTATTTTGAGAGCCTTAAAATAGCATGGCAATTTGCTT
This sequence comes from Triticum aestivum, assembly GCF_018294505.1. Taxonomy (NCBI): domain Eukaryota; kingdom Viridiplantae; phylum Streptophyta; class Magnoliopsida; order Poales; family Poaceae; genus Triticum; species Triticum aestivum. The sequence continues at coordinate 500,392,992 of NC_057802.1, forward strand.
TAATTAATATCATGAGAAATTTGATGCTTGATAATTGTTTTGAGATATAAAGGTGGTAATATCATAGTTGTGCTAGTTGAGTAATTGTGGAATTGAAAAATACATGTGTTGGAGTTTGTGATTCCCGTAGCATGCACGTATGGTGAACCGTTATGTAACGAAGTCGGAGCATGAAGTATTTGTTGATTGTCTTCCTTTGTGTGGCGGTCGGGATTGCGCGATGGTTAACTCCTACCAACCCTTCCCCTAGGAGTATGCGTAGTAGTACTTTGCTTCGAGGGCTAATAAATTTTTGCAATAAGTATATGAGTTCTTTATGACTAATGTGAGTCCATGGATTATAAGCACACTTACCTTTCCGCAATTTTCTAGCCTCTTCGGTACCGCACATTGCCCTTTCTCACCTTGAGAGTTGGTGCAAACTTCGCCGGTGCATCCAAACCCCGTGATATGATACGCTCTATCACACATAAACCTCCTTATATCTTCCTCAAAACAGCCACCATACCTACCTATCATGGCATTTCCATAGCCATTCCGAGATATATTGCCATGCAACTTTCCACCACTTCATTTATAATGACATACTCCATCATTGTCATATTGCTTTGCATGATCATGTAGTTGACATCATATTTGTGGCAAAGCCACCGTTCATAATTCTTTCATACATGTCGCTCTTTATTCATTGCATATCCCGGTACACCGCCGGAGGCATTCATAAAGAGTCATATTTTGTTCTAAGTATTGAGTTGTAATTCATGAGTTGTAAGTAAATAAAAGTGTGATGATCATAATTATTAGAGCATTGTCCCAAGTGAGGAAAGGATGATGGAGACTATGATTCCCCCACAAGTCGGGATGAGACTCCGGACTAAAAAAAAGAGGCCATAAAAAAGAGAAAAGGCCCAAATAAAAAAAATGAGAGAAAAAGAGAGAAGGGACAATGTTACTATCCTTTTACCACACTTGTGCTTCAAAGTAGCACCGTGATCTTCATAATAGAGAGTCTCTCATTTTGTCACTTTCATATACTAGTGGGAAATTTCATTATAGAACTTGGCTTGTATATTCCAGTGATGGGCTTCCTCAAATGCCCAAGGTCTTCGTGAGCAAGCAAGTTGGATGCACACCCACTTAGTTTCTTTTTTGAGCTTTCATACACTTATAGCTCTAGTGCATCCGTTGCATGGCAATCCCTACTCCTCGCATTAACATCAATTGATGGGCATCTCCATAGCCCGTTGATTAGCCTCGTTGATGTGAGACTTTCTCCTTTTTTGTCTTCCCACATAACCCCTACCATTATACCTTATTCCACCATAGTGCTATATCCATGGCTTGCGCTCATGTATTGCGTAAGAGTTGAAAAGGCTGAAGCGCGTTAAAAGTATGAACCAATTGCTTGGCTAAAACCGGGGTCGTACATGATATGAATATTTTGTGTGGGGAAGATGGAGCATAGCCAGACTATATGATTTTGTAGGGATAACTTGCTTTGGCCATGTTATTTTGATAAGACATAATTTCTTAGTTAGTATGCTTGAAATATTATTGTTTTTATGTCAACATTAAACTTTTATCTTGAATCATATCAAATATGAACATTCATGCCACAATAAGAAGAATTACATTGAAATTATGCCAAGTAGCATTCCGCATCAAAAATTATGTTTTTATCATTTACCTACTCGAGGACGAGCAGGAATTAAGCTTGGGGATGCTTGATACGTCTCCAACGTATCTATAATTTTTGATTGGTCCATGCTATATTATCTTCTGTTTTGGACATTATTGGGCTTTATTATTCACTTTTATATTATTTTTGGGACTAACCTATTAACCGGAGGCCCAGCCCAGAATTGCTATTTTTTGCCTATTTCAAAGTTTCGCAGAAAAAGAATATCAAACGGAGTCCAAACGGAATGAAACCTTCGGGAACGTGATTTTTAGAACGAACATGATCCAGGAGACTTGGACCCTACGTCAAGGAAGCTTCCAGGAAGCCACGAGGTAGGGGGCGCGCCCTCCACCCTCGTGGGCCCCACGTTGCTCCACCGACGTACTCCTTCCTCCTATATATACCTACGTATCCCCAAACGATCAGATACGGAGCCAAAAACCTAATTCGACCGCCGCAACCTTCTGTACCCACAAGATCCCATCTTGGGGCCTGTTCCGGAGCTCCGCCGGAGGGGGCATCGATCACGGAGGGCTTCTACATCAACACCATAGCCTCTCCGATGAAGTGTGAGTAGTTTACCTCAGACCTTCGGGTCCATAGTTATTAGCTAGATGGCTTCTTCTCTCTTTTTGGATCTCAATACAATGTTCTCCCCCTCTCTCATGGAGATCTATACGATGTAATCTTCTTTTGCGGTGTGTTTGTTGAGACCGATGAATTGTGGGTTTATGATCAAGTTTATCTATGAACAATATTTGAATCTTCTATGAATTCTTTTATGTATGATTGGTTATCTTTGCAAGTCTCTTCAAATTATCAGTTTGGTTTGGCCTACTAGATTGATCTTTCTTGCAATGAGAGAAGTGCTTAGCTTTGGGTTCAATCTTGCGGTGTCCTTTCCCAGTGACAGTATGGGCAGCAAGGCACGTATTGTATTGTTGCCATCGAGGATAACAAGATGGGGTTTTTATCATATTGCATGAATTTATCCCTCTACATCATGTCATCTTACTTAAAGCGTTACTCTGTTCTTATGAACTTAATACTCTAGATGCATGCTGGATAGCGATCGATGTGTGGAGTAATAGTAGTAGATGCAGGCAGGAGTCAGTCTACTTGTCTCGGACGTGATGCCTATATACATGATCATACCTAGATATTCTCATAACTATGCTCAATTCTGTCAATTGCTCAACAGTAATTTGTTCACCCACCGTAAAATACTTATGCTCTTGAGAGAAGCCACTAGTGAAACCTATGGCCCCCGGGTCTATTTTCCATCATATTAATCTTCCAACACTTAGTTATTTCCGTTGATTTTATTTTTCTTTGCATCTTTAACATAAAAATTCCAAAAATATTATCTATCAGATCTCACTCTCGTAAGTGACCGTGTAGGGATTGACAACCCCTTATCGCGTTGGTTGCGATGATTTATTTGTTTGTGTAGGTGCGAGGGACTTGCGTGTAGCCTCCTACTGGATTGATACCTCTGTTCTCAAAAACTGAGGGAAATACTTACGCTACTTTGCTGCATCACCCTTTCCTCTTCAAGGGAAAACCAACGCAGTGCTCAAGAGGTAGCAGGCAACACCACGGGGTCCTGTTCATCCACCCTTACCGGGAACTGTTTATCCAAACCCCCCCAGCAACGCTCACTGTTCATCCAGAGGCATCATCGATCGGCCTCAGTTAGCAGCAGTAGTGAAGGAATCACTCGATCGGGTTCAGTTAGAGCCCAACGCCTCGCTTGGGTTCAGTAACGCGTAGCCTGCAGTGCAATCGCTCGGGTTCAGTAGGCGAACGCCTCGCTCGGGTTCAGTTAGAGCCCAACGCCTCGCACCCACGCGCGTGCATGTACGAGAGAAACGCGCAAACCTCCGTGCATCGCTCGGCCCCGACCACCCACCGTAACCGGGAACACCCTGATATTTTCCTCGCCCTCGCTTCTACGATGGTTTTTTCCATCATGGACGGCCCAACGAATGTCATGCAGCTGCGTCTCCGGCCCAACCAGGAAGAAAAGCCCATTTTCTGTCATGATTTTTTGTCATAGAAGTAGGATCCCACCACATCTATGATGATACCGGGTTTTGTCATAATTATCGTCATAGAAGTGTCATAAGTATGACAGAAAAAATTCGTTCGGCCCAAAATGTCACGGATTGTCTTTTTTTTGTAGTGTGTCATGATGCTCTATCGACTAGCCTGGCCTCGACTTATATAATGTACCGGAGGCCTAGGATAACAAGAGTCCTAGTCGAATACGCCGGTGGAGAGGAGTCCTTGTCTTGATCACCAAGTCTTGTGGAATCTTCCTCGTGTATACATCGGCTGTCCGAACTGGCCCATGAGAAACAGCCATAGGGGTCCTCGGCCCAATCCAACTAATTGGGAGACGACATGGTGAGTACCCCCTAGTCTAGGAAACTGTCAGTAGCCCCCTGAACCGGTCTTCAAGTTGGGGACGCTCCTCGATTCTTCTGAATTGTTCTTCTCTTGGGTAACGTAGTAATTTCAAAAAAAATCCTACGAACACGCAAGATCATGGTGATGCATAGCAATGAGAGGGGAGAGTGTTGTCCATGTACCCTCATAGACCGAAAGCGGAAGCGTTAACACAACGCGGTTGATGTAGTCGTACGTCTTCCCGATCCGACCGATCAAGTACCGAACGCACGGCACCTCCGAGTTCAGCACACGTTCAGCTCGATGACGTCCCTCGAACTCCGATCCAGCTGAGTGTTGAGGGAGAGTTTTGTCAGCACGACGGCGTGGTGACGATGATGATGTTCTACCGACGCAGGGCTTCGCCTAAGCACCGCTACGATATTATCGAGGTGTAATATGGTGGAGGGGGGCACCGCACACGGCTAAGCGATCAATAGATCAATTGTTGTGTCTGTGGGGTGCCCCCCTGCCCCCGTATATAAAGGAGCAAGCGGGGAGGCGGCCGGCCTAGGAGGAGGGCGCGCCAAGGGGGGAGTCCTACTCCCACCGGGAGTAGGACAACTCCTTTCCTTGTTGGAGTAGGAAAAGGGAAGGGAGAAGGAGAAAGAAGGAAGGGGGCGCCCCCCCTCCCTAGTCCAATTCGGACTAGTCCATGGGGAGCGGTGCGGCCTCCCTTTGGGGCCTTTCTCTCCTTTCCCGTATGGCCCATTAAGGCCCAATACGAATTCCCGTAACTCTCCGGTACTCCGAAAAATATCCGAATCACTCGGAACCTTTCCGATGTCCGAATATAGTCGTCCAATATATCGATCTTTACGTCTCGACCATTTCGAGACTCCTCGTCAAGTCCCTGATCTCATCCGGGACTCCGAACTCCTCCGGTACATCAAAACTCATAAACTCATAATATAACTGTCATCGTAACGATAAGCGTGCGGACCCTACTTCGAGAACTATGTAGACATGACCGAGACACCTCTCCGGTCAATAACCAATAGCGGAACCTGGATGGTCATATTGGTTCCCACATATTCTACGAAGATCTTTATTGGTCAGACCGCATAACAACATACGTTGTTCCCTTTGTCATCGGTATGTTACTTGCCCGAGATTCGATCGTCGGTATCTCGATACCTAGTTCAATCTCGTTACCGGCAAGTCTCTTTACTCGGTTCATAATACATCATCCCGCAACTAACTCATTAGTCACAATGCTTGCAAGGCTTATAGTGATGTGTATTGCTGAGTGGGCCCAGAGATACCTCTCCGACAATCGGAGTGACAAATCCTAATCTCGAAATACGCCAACCAACAAGTACCTTCAGAAGCACCTATAGAGCACCCTTTATAATCACCCAGTTACGTTGTGACGTTTGGTAGCACACAAAGTGTTCCTCCGGTAAACGGGAGTTGCATAATCTCATAGTCATAGGAACATGTATAAGTCATGAAGAAAGCAATAGCAACATACTAAACGATCGAGTGCTAAGCTAACGGAATGGGTCAAGTCAATCACATCATTCTCCTAATGATGTGATCCCGTTAATCAAATGACAACTCATATCTATGGCTAGGAAACATAACCATCTTTGATCAACGAGCTAGTCAAGTAGAGGCATACTAGTGACACTCTGTTTGTCTATGTATTCACACATGTATCAAGTTTCCAGTTAATACAATTCTAGCATGAATAATAAACATTTATCATGATATAAGGAAATAAATAATAACTTTATTATTGCCTCTAGGGCATATTTCCTTCAGTCTCCCACTTGCACTAGAGTCAATAATCTAGTTCACATCGCCATGTGATTTAACATCTATAGTTCACATCACCATGTGATTAACACCCATAGTTCACATCGTCATGTGACCAACACCCAAAGGGTTTACTAGAGTCAGTAATCTAGTTCATATCGATTATGTGATTAACACCCAAAGAGTACTAAGGTGTGATCATGTTTTGCTTGTGAGATAATTTTAGTCAACGGGTCTGTCACATTCAGATCCGTAAGTATTTTGCAAATTTCTATGTCTACAATGCTCTGCACGGAGCTACTCTAGCTAATTTCTCCCTCTTTCAATATGTATCTAGACCGAGACTTAGAGTCATCTAGATTAGTGTCAAAACTTGCATCGACGTAACCCTTTACGACGAACCTTTTGTCACTCCATAATCGAGAAAAATATCCTTATTCAGTAAGGATAATTTTGACCGCTGTCCAGTGATCTACTCCTAGATCACTATTGTACTCCCTTGCCAAAATCAGTGTAGGGTATACAATAGATCTGGTACACAGCATGGCATACTTTATAGAACCTATGGCCGAGGCATAGGGAATGACTTTCATTCTTTTTCTATCTTCTGCCGTGGTCGGGCTTTGAGTCTTACTCAATTTCACACCTTGTAACACAGGCAAGAAACTCTTTCTTTGACTGTTCTATTTTGAACTACTTCAAAATCTTATTAAGGTATGTACTCATTGAAAAATCTTATCAAGCGTCTTGATCTATCTCTATAGATCTTGATGCTCAATATGTAAGCAGCTTCACCGAGGTCTTTCTTTGAAAAACACCTTTCAAACACTCCTTTATGCTTTGCAGAATAATTCTACATTATTTCCGATCAACAATATGTCATTCACATATACTTGTCAGAAATGCTGTAGTGCTCCCACTCACTTTCTTGTAAATATAGGCTTCACCGCAAGTTTGTATAAAACTATATGCTTTGATCAACTTATCAAAGCGTATATTCCAACTCCGAGATGCTTGCACCAGTCCATAGATGGATCGCTGGAGTTTGCATATTTTGTTAGCACCTTTAGGATTGACAAAACCTTCTAGTTGCATCATATACAACTCTTCTTTAATGAATCCATTAAGGAATGCAGTTTTTGTTTATCCATTTGCCAGATTTCATAAAATGTGGCAATTGCTAACATGATTCGGACAGACTTAAGCATCGCTGCGAGTGAGAAAATCTCATCGTCTTTGAACTTTGTCAAAAACCTTTTTCCGACAAGTCTAGCTTTGTAGATAGTAACACTACTATCAGCTTCCGTCTTCCTCTTGAAGATCCATTTAATCTCAATGGCTCGCCGATCATTTGGGCAAGTCAATCAAAGTCCATACTTTGTTCTCATACATGGATCCCATCTCAGATTTCATGGCCTCAAACCATTTCGCGGAATCTGGGCTCACCATCGCTTCTTCATAGTTCGTAGGTTTGTCATGGTCTAGTAACATAACCTCCAGAACAGGATTACCGTACCACTCTGGTGCAGATTTCATTCTGGTTGACCTACAAGGTTCGGTAGTAACTTGATCTGAAGTTACATGATCATCATCATTAGCTTCCTCACTAATTGGTGTAGGAGTCACAGGAACAGATTTCTGTGATGAACTACTTTCCAATAAGGGAGCAGGTACAGTTACCTCATCAAGTTCTAATTTCCTCCCACTCACTTCTTTCGAGAGAAACACCTTCTCTAGAAAGGATCCATTCTTAGCAAGGAATGTCTTGCCTTCGGATCTGTGATAGAAGGTGTACCCAACAGTCTCCTTTGGGTATCCTATGAAGACATATTTCTCCGATTTGGGTTTGAGCTTATCAGGATGAAACTTTTTCATATAAGCATCACAACCCCAAACTTTAAGAAACGACAACTTTGATTTCTTGCCAAACCACAGTTCATACGGTGTCGTCTCAAACGGATTTAGATGGTGCCCTTTTTTTACGTGAATGCAGCTGTCTCTAATGCATAACCCCAAAACTATAGTGGTAAATCGGTAAGAAACATCATAGATTGCATTATATCCAATAAAGTACAGTTATGACGTTCAGACACACCATTATGCTGTGGTGTTCCAGGTGGCACGAATTTGTGAAACTATTCCACATTGTTTTAATTGAAGACCAAACTCGTAACTCAAATATTTGTCTCCGCGATCAGATCGTAGAAACCTTATTTTCTTGTCACGATGATTTTCCACTTCACTTTGAAATTCTTTGAACTTTTCAAATGCTTCAGACTTATGTTTCATCAAGTAGATATACCCATATCTGCTCAAATCATCTGTGAAGGTCCGAAAATAACGATACCCGCCGCGAGCCTCAACACTCATCGGATCGCATACATCAGTATGTATTATTTCCAATAAGTCAGTTGCTCGCTCCATTGTTCCGGAGAACGGAGTCTTAATCATCTTGCCCATGAGGCATGGTTCGCAAGCATCAAGTGATTCATAATCAAGTGATTCCAAAGCCCATCAGCATGGAGTTTCTTCATGCGCTTTACACCAATATGACCTAAACGGCAGTGCCACAAATAAGTTGCATTATCATTGTTAACTTTGCATCTTTTGGCTTCAATATTATGAATATGTGTATCGCTACGATCGAGATCCATCGAACCATTTTCATTTGGTGTGTAACCATATAAGGTTTTATTCATGTAAACAGAACAACAATTATTCTCTAACTTAAATGAATAACCGTATTGCAATAAACATGATCAAATCATATTCATGCTCAACGCAAACACCAAATAACACTTATTTAGGTTCAACACTAATCCCGAAAGTATAGGGAGTGTGCGATGATGATCATATCAATCTTGGAACTACTTCCAACACACATCGTCACCTCGCCTTTTACTAGTCTCTGTTTATTCTGCAACTCCCGTTTCGGGTTACTACTCTTAGCAACTGAACCAGTATCAAATACCGAGGGGTTGCTATAAACACTAGTAAGTACACATCAATAACATGTATATCCAATATACCTTTGTTCACTTTGCCATCCTTCTTATCCACCAAATATTTGGGGTAGTTCCGCTTCCAGTGACCAGTCCCTTTGTAGTAGAAGCACTTAGTCTCAGGCTTAGGACCAGACTTAGGCTTCTCAACTTGAGCAGCAACTTGCTTGCCGTTCTTCTTGAAGTTCCCCTTCTTCCCTTTGCCCTTTTCTAGAAACTAGTGGTCTCGTCAACCATCAACACTTGATGTTTTTCTTGATTTCTACCTTCGTCGATTTCAGCATCACGAAGAGCTCGGGAATTACCTTCGTCATCCCTTGCATACTATAGTTCATCACGAAGTTCTACTAACTTGGTGATGGTGACTAGAGAATTCTGTCAATCACTATTTTATCTGGAAGATTAACTCCCACTTGATTCAAGCGATTGTAGTACCCAGACAATCTGAGCACATGCTCACTGCTTGAGCTATTCTCCTCCATCTTTTAGCTATAGAACTTGTTGGAGACTTCATATCTCTCAACTCGGGTATTTGCTTGAAATATTAGCTTTAACACCTGGAACATCTCATATGGTCCATGACGTTCAAAACGTCTTTGAAGTCCCGATTCTAAGCCGTTAAGCATGGTGCACTAAACTATCAAGTAGTCATCATATTGAGCTAGCCAAACGTTCATAACTTCTGCATCTGCTCCTGCTATAGGTCTGTCACCTAGCGGTGCATCAAGGACATAATTCTTCTGTGCAGCAATGAGGATAATCCTCATATCACGGATCCAATCCGCTTCTTTGCTACTAACATCTTTTAACATAATTTTTTCTCTAGGAACATATCAAGAATAAACACAGGGAAGCAACAACGCGAGCTATTGATCTACAACATAATTTGCAAAATACTATCAGGACTAAGTTCATGATAAATTCCAGTTCAATTAATCATATTACTTAAGAACTCCCACTTAGATAGACATCCCTCTAATCCTCTAAGTGATCACGTGATCCATATCAACTAAACCATGTTCGATCATCACATGAGATGGAGTAGTTTCAATGGTGAACATCACTATGTTGATCATATCTACTATATGATTCACGCTCGACCTTTCGGTCTCCGTGTTCCGAGGCCATATCTGCATATGCTAGGCTCGTCAAGTTTAACCTGAGTATTCCGCGTGTGCAACTGTTTTGCACCCGTTGTATTTGAACGTAGAGCCTATCACACCCGATCATCACGTGGTGTCTCGGCACGAAGAACTTTCGCAACGGTGCATACTCAGGGAGAACACTTTTATCTTGAAATTTTAGTGAGAGATCATCTTATAATGCTACCGTCAATCAAAGCAAGATACGATGCATAAAAGATAAATATCACATGCAATCAATATAAGTGATATGATATGGCCATCATCATCTTGTGCTTGTGATCTCCATCTCCGAAGCACCGTCATGATCACCATCGTCACCGGCGCGACACCTTGATCTCCATCGTAGCATCGTTGTCGTCTCGCCAACTATTGCTTTTACGACTATCGCTACCGCTTAGTGATAAAGTAAAACAATTACATGGCGATTCCATTTCATACAATAAAGCGACAACCATATGGCTCCTGCCAGTTGCCGATAACTCGGTTACAAAACATGATCATCTCATACAATAAAATATAACATCATGTCTTGACCATATCACATCACAACATGCCCTGCAAAAACAAGTTAGACGTCCTCTACTTTGTTGTTGCAAGTTTTACGTGGCTGCTACGGGCTTAGCAAGAACCGTTCTTACCTACGCATCAAAACCACAACGATAGTTTGTCAAGTTGGTGCTGTTTTAACCTTCGCAAGGACCGGGCGTAGCCACACTCGGTTCAACTAAAGTGAGAGAGACAGACACCCGCCAGTCACCTTTAAGCAACGAGTGCTCGCAACGCTGAAACCAGTCTCGCGTAAGCGTACGCGTAATGTCGGTCCGGGCCGCTTCATCTCACAATACCGCCGAACCAAAGTATGACATGCTGGTAAGCAGTATGACTTATATCGCCCACAACTCACTTGTGTTCTACTCGTGCATAACATCAACGCATAAAACCTGGCTCTGATACCACTGTTGGGTAACGTAGTAATTTCAAAAAAATTCCTACGAACACGCAAGATCATGGTGATGCATAGCAACGAGAGGGGAGAGTGTTGTCCACGTACCCTCGTAGACCGAAAGCGGAAGCGTTAACACAACGCGGTTGATGTAGTCGTACGTCTTCCCGATCCGACCGATCAAGTACCGAACGCACGGCACCTCCGAGTTCAGCACACGTTCAGCTCGATGACGTCCCTCGAACTCCGATCCAGCCGAGTGTTGAGGGAGAGTTTCGTCAGCACGACGGCGTGGTGACGATGATGATGTTCTACCGACGCAGGGCTTCGCCTAAGCACCGCTACGATATTATCAAGGTGTAATATGGTGGAGGGGGGCACCGCACACGGCTAAGAGATCAATAGATCAATTGTTGTGTCTGTGGGGTGCCCCCCTGCCCCTGTATATAAAGGAGCAAGGGGGAGGCGGCCGGCCTAGGAGGAGGGCGCGCCAAGGGGGGAGTCCTACTCCCACCGGGAGTAGGACTCCTCCTTTCCTTGTTGGAGTAGGAAAAGGGAAGGAAGAAGGAGAAAGAAGGAAGGGGGCGCCCCCCTCCCTAGTCTAATTCGTACTAGTCCATGGGGAGGGGTGCAGCCTCCGTTTGGGGCCTTTCTCTCCTTTCCCATATGGCCCATTAAGGCCCAATACGAATTCCCGTAACTCTCCGGTACTCCGAAAAATACCCGAATCACTCGGAACCTTTCTGATGTCCGAATATAGTTGTCCAATATATTGATCTTTACGTCTCGACCATTTCGAGACTCCTCGTCAAGTCCCTGATCTGATCCGGGACTCCGAACTCCTTCGGTACATCAAAACTCATAAACTCATAATATAACTGTCATCGTAACGATAAGCGTGCGGACCCTACGGGTTCGAGAACTATGTAGACATGACCGAGACACCTCTCCGGTCAATAACCAATAGCGGAACCTGGATGCTCATATTGGTTCCCACATATTCTACGAAGATCTTTATCGGTCAGACCGCATAACAACATACGTTGTTCCCTTTGTCATCGGTATGTTACTTGCCCGAGATTCGATCGTCGGTATCTCGATACCTAGTTCAATCTCGTTACCGGCAAGTCTCTTTACTCGTTCCGTAATACATCATCCCGCAACTAACTCATTAGTCACAATGCTTGCAAGGCTTATAGTGATGCGTATTACTGAGTGGGCCCAGAGATACCTCTCCGACAATCGGAGTGACAAATCCTAATCTCGAAATACGCCAACCCAACAAGTACCTTCGGAAGCACCTGTAGAGCACCCTTTATAATCACCCAGTTACATTGTGACGTTTGGTAGCACAGAAAGTGTTCCTCCGGTAAACGGGAGTTGCATAATCTCATAGTCATAGGAACATGTATAAGTCATGAAGAAAGCAATAGCAACATACTAAACGATCGAGTGCTAAGCTAACGGAATGGGTCAAGTCAATCACATCATTCTCCTAATGAGGTGATCCCGTTAATCAAATGACAACTCATGTCGATGGCTAGGAAACATAACCATCTTTGATCAACGAGCTAGTCAAGTAGAGGCATACTAGTGACACTCTGTTTGTCTATGTATTCACACATGTATCAAGTTTCCAGATAATACAATTCTAGCATGAATAATAAACATTTATCATGATATAAGGAAATAAATAATAAATTTATTATTGCCTCTAGGGCATATTTCCTTCATCTTCATCTTCGGTCGTCGTCTTGAAAACTGGTTCAACAAATCATCTCATCTTCCATCTTGAGGATCGCCAAAGTGAATCCGAAGAGTTTACACGTCGGGTATCCGAGGAGCCCCTTTAAATTCTCGGCCTTTATCAATGCCTTGTTATTATTTTTTACGCCACACCTCGGGTTTGAAGTTGTTCCCGTGCGGCGGTGTCCTCTTGCATCCGAGCTCCAACGCCGGACTGCATTCGAGATAGCTTTTGCAGCCGAGCACCAACGCCGGATTATATCCGAGCTCCAACGCCGGACTATATCTGAGCTCCAACGCCGGACTATATCCGAGGTGTCATAGATCACCTTGGCTTGAAAAAGTTTGAAGGAGGTTATCCGAGTTTAACGCTGAAAAGTTCTCTATGGAATGAGCCATTCGAATCCGAGCTTTATGCCAAACCACTTCCGAGCTCCAATGATGGTCAGTGTCCGAGGTGTCGCAAACTACCTCGGTCTTTTAAAAGATTGAACGAATTCAGCCAAGCTTAATGCCGGAAATGCCCTCTATGGAGCCAGCCACTGGCGCCCGAGCTTTATGCCGGACTGCTTCCGAGGTGGTGCACCACCCCGACCGCGGGCTGATTTTTTGTGAATATTTTTGATTGGTGCAATTTATTCTCTGCCGAGATATATAGCCAGTATATGTATATCCTGTAGCCCTGAAGGTGTGTGTCAGTCTAAAACCCGAGATGCCCCTGAAGGAAAACATAGAACTGCTGATCCTAGTAGCCCCTGAGACTCAGGTCGATTTGCGAAATCGGCCTCAGGATCAACTCCTAGCTCGACAACATACGTAGGAATAGAAATGCAGTGTAATATATTAGAAATAATGATCGGCGGAGTGGCCCCTGTGAGAGGGTTGTGAGAAGTCGCCGTGATATATTAGCTTGATGCCGGATAAGTCCCAGATGGTACTTACTGTTGTCCGAAGACGCGCTTGCCCATAGTTTGGTCATGCCGAACACTGAGCACTTTGAATTCTCTGCATTGAATAAGCAGTGCAGTACCCCCCGAGACGCTGGTTGGGTGGCAACACCAGATCAGGGGATCGATGTGCCCCTTTAATATTTATAAATAATGAGCGCGAAGCCCAGTAGCCCCCGAGCCTTAATGTGGGCATGGGTGGCCGAATTAAGGATCGATATCCGTCTGATAGAAAATTTTGTTGTGTTTAACACAAACTTCTCGGAAAGAGAATAAAGATCTCTTAAAGGAGCTTAGAGCTGGTCGAAATCCGAGCTCGCCAAGGTAGGCCCCAAGGGGTTTAAAAGATGGATTGCAGTAAATGGATTTTACTCGCAATTTTCATGTGTAATGATTCTATGTATCCAAGTACTTTACATCATGAATGCTCGGATCCGCATTGTACAACACCTTGTTGACCGACCATCGGCTTCAACCTCCTCGGCTAGTGGCCGGGGAGTGTTTTTCCTACTTTATGAAGCCTTTACAAGGGCAAAGGTTACGACAAACAAGGCAATCCGGCCATATGGTTTTATAAACAAAGGTATGCGGAGAGAATGTTATATTACTATTTGATGTAAGAAACATCTCCCAAAGAAAATAATCCCGCTATCGGTTCCTTACTTTGGGTTGTCATGCCGACCATGATCACGAAACTTCAACTCCGATCGATGTAGGAGAAAAATATTGAGGATTTAGTTCAGGGGTAAGTTCCCGATCTCTGTGGCTTTTAATGGACCAAAATTTTCACTTCCGTCGTTGCCGACCAATTATATTCTTTAAGATGGCTAGCTTTCGGCTTCTCCCAGTCTGAGGTACTAACGCGGATGACCCGGAAGAAACAATCACAGAGGTGCTCCCTTTACCTCCTAGCCGAACAATCGGGAACGTAGGGGGTAATCACAGGAGCCAGGCAACCCAGCTTGGCCGAAATCTTAAGTCAAATTGATGCATATTTATGGCTTTATAACGATGATTACGGAAGGCGGCCCTTGTATATTAAATACAAATGCCGATGATATGTTTATTTTGACTCTGTTGCGACCGTTTATTAGTTGAAAGTGTCCCATCATCGGCTTCCACCCCCTTGTAGATCCTACGCACGGTGTTTCCACAATAACAAACAACCCGTAGCCGACGTCTCAACGCCCGAAGGCGGTCGTGTTAGCGGAAATGAGGCAATCAGATATGCGGGCTTTATAACTTTCACTTAGTGATAGGAGCTTAAAGTTGGGAGGCCAGCTACTAGCCCCTGGTTAGTGTTCGGCGACAGCCGAGGTCAAGCCGTAAACACTTCGGCCAATGTTATGAATGGCCCGTCATTTAACATAGTCATCGGATCGCTGACCAGTTTATGCTTATTGTGACAGTCAGTTTTCGGCTTTGTCCACTGAGGTGCTTAACCATGCGAGTTGGAAGCACAATCGCAGTGGTTCTCCCTCTGCACACCTAGCCGAACAAAGCGGAATGTAGGAGGCAAGCACAGGAGCCGGGCAACCCAACTATTGACCAAAGACACAATTCGAAATCCATGCATATATAGCAATATCCGATAATGTTTTTGCAGAATCTCTAAAGGTGTCCAGCGTTGAACCCAAAGCTAAGCACTTCTCCCATTGCAAGAAAGATCAATCTAGTAGGCCAAACCAAACTGATAATTCGAAGAGACTTGCAAAGCTAACCAATCATACATAAAAGAATTCAGAGAAGATTCAAATATTGTTCATAGATAAACTTGATCATAAACCCACAATTCATCGGTCCCGACAAACACATCGCAAAAGAAGATTACATCGAATAGATCTCCAAGAGAATCGAGGAGAACTTTGTATTGAGATCCAAAGAGAGAGAAGAAGCCGTCTAGCTAATAACTATGGACCCGAAGGTCTGAGGTAAACTACTCATACATCATTGGAGAGGCTATGGTGTTGATGTAGAAGCCCTCCATGATCAATGCCCCCTCCGACGGAGGGCCGGAAAAGGCCCCAAGATGGGATCTCACGGGTACAGAAGGTTCCGGCGGTGGAATTAGGTTTTCGTGGATGCCCCTGATGGTTTGGGGGTACGTAGGTATATATAGGAGGAAGAAGTACGTCGGTGGAGCAACATGGGCCCCACGAGGGTGGAGGGCGCGCCTGGGGGGTAGGTGTGCCCCCTGCCTTGTGCTCTCCTCGTTGATTGCTTTATGTAGACTCCAAGTCCTCTGGATCATGTTTGTTCCGAAAATCACGTTCCCGAAGGTTTCATTCCGTTTGGACTCCGTTTGATATTCTTTTTCTTCGAAACACTTAAATAGGCAAAAAACAGCAATTTGGGCTGGGCCTCCGGTTAATAGGTTAGTCCCAAAAATAATATAAAAGTGTATAATAAAGCCCATTAAACATCCAAAACAGAATATAATATAGCATGGAACAATCAAAAATTATAGATACGTTGGAGACGTATCAAGCATCCCCAAATTTAATTCCTGCTCGTCCTCGAGTAGGTAAATGATAAAAACAGAATTTTTGATGTGGAATGCTACTTGGCATAATTTTCAATGTAATTCTCTTAATTGTGGTATGATTGTTCAGATCCGAAAGATTCAAGACAAAAGTTTAATATTGGCATAAAAATAATAATACTTCAAGCGTACTAACTAAGCAATTATGTCTTCTCAAAATAACATGGCCAAAGAAAGTTATTCCTGTTGGAAATATGCCCTAGAGGCAATAATAAATAGGTTATTATTATATTTCCTTGTTCATGATAATCGTTTATTATCCATGCTAGAATTGTATTGATGGGAAACTCAGATACATGTGTGGATACATAGACAACACCATGTCCCTAGTAAGCCTCTAGTTGACTAGCTCGTTGATCAATAGATGGTTACGGTTTCCTGACCATGGACATTGGATGTCGTTGATAACGGGATCACATCATTAGGAGAATGATGTGATGGACAAGACCCAATCCTAAGCCTAGCACAAGATCGTGTAGTTCGTTTGCTCAGAGCTTTTCTAATGTCAAGTATCATTTCCTTAGACCATGAGATTGTGCAACTCCCGGATACCGTAGGAATGCTTTGGGTGTACCAAACGTCACAACGTAACTGGGTGGCTATAAAGGTGCACTACAGGTATCTCCGAAAGTGTCTGTTGGGTTGGCACGAATCGAGACTGGGATTTGTCACTCCGTGTAAACGGAGAGGTATCTCTGGGCCCACTCGGTAGGAAATCATCATAATGTGCACAATGTGACCAAGGAGTTGATCACGGGATGATGTGAGTTACGGAACGAGTAAAGAGACTTGCCGGTAACGAGATTGAACAAGGTATAGGGATACAGACGATCGAATCTCGGGCAAGTAACATATCGATAGACAAAGGGAATTGTATACGGGATTGATTGAATCCTCGACATTGTGGTTCATCCGATGAGATCATCGAGGAGCATGTGGGAGCCAACATGGGTATCCAGATCCCGCTATTGGTTATTGACCGGAGAGTCGTCTCGGTCATGTCTGCATGTCTCCCGAACCCGTAGGGTCTACACACTTAATGTTCGGTGACGCTAGGGTTATAGAGATATTAGTATGCGGTAACCCGAAATTTGTTCGGAGTCCCGGATGAGATCCCGGACGTCACGAGGAGTTCCGGAATGGTCCGGAGGTAAAGATTTATATATGGGAAGTCTTATTTTGGTCGCCGGAAAAGTTTCGCACTTTATCGGTATTGTACCGGGAGTGCCGAAAGGGGTCCGGGGGTCCACCAAGGGGGTCCACCAGCCCCGGGGGGCCACATGGGCTGTAGGGGGTGCGCCTTGGCCTATATGGGCCAAGGGCACCAGCCCCAAGAGGCCCATGCGCCAAGTGATAAGAAAAAAGGGAGAGTCCTAAAGGGGGAAGGCACCTCCGAGGTGCCTTGGGGAGGAAGGACTCCTCCCTGGCCGCACCCTTCCTTGGAGGAAGGGCCAAGGCTGCCCCCCCCTCTCCCTTGGCCCTATATATAGTGGGGGGAAGGGAGGGCAACAATACCCAAGCCCTGGCGCCTCCCTCTCCCTCCCGTGACACATCTCCCTCCTCCCGCAGCGCTTGGCGAAGCCCTGTTGGAATCCCGCTACTTCCACCACCACGCCGTCGTGCTACTGGATCTCCATCAACCTCTCCTCCCCCCTTGCTGGATCAAGAAGGAGGAGACGTTGCTGCTCCGTACGTGTGTTGAACGCGGAGGTGCCGTCCGTTCGGCGCTAGGATCATCGGTGATTTGGATCACGACGAGTACGACTCCATCAACCCCGTTCTCTTGAACGCTTCCGCTCGCGATCTACAAGGGTATGTAGATGCACTCCTTCCCTCTCGTTGCTAGTAAACTCCATAGATTGATCTTGGTGATGCGTAGAAAATTTTGAATTTCTGCTACGTTCCCCAACAATCCCTACAAAATCATATAGTCTGGCTATGCTCTATCTTCATCACACAAAGTATTTAATCATGCACAACCCCGATGACAAGCCAAGCAATTGTTTCATACTTTTGGTGTTCTCAAACTTTTCAATCTTCACGCAATACATGAGCGTGAGCCATGGACATAGCACTATATGTGGAATAGAATGGTGGTTGTGGAGAAGACAAAAAAGGAGAAGATAGTCTCACATCAACTAGCCGTATCAACGGGCTATGGAGATGCCCATCAATAGATATCAATGTGAGTGAGTAGGGATTGCCATGCAACGGATGCACTAGAGCTATAAGTATATGAAAGCTCAACAAAAGAAACTAAGTGGGTGTGCATCCAACTCGCTTGCTCACGAAGACCTAGGGCATTTTGAGGAAGCCCATCATTGGAATATACAAGCCAAGTTCTAGAATGAAAATTTCCCACTAGTATATGAAAGTGATATCATAGGGGACTCTCTATCATGAAGATCATGGTGCTACTTTGAAGCACAAGTGTGGTAAAAGGATAGTAGCATTGTCCCTTCTCTCTTTTTCTCTCATTTTTTTCTTTGGCCTTTTCCCTTCTTTTTTTATGGCCTTTTTTATTTATTTAGTCCGGAGTCTCATCCCGACTTATGGGGGAATCATAGTCTCCATCATACTTTCCTCACTTGGGACAATGCTCTAATAAAGATGATCATCACACTTTTATTTTCTTTACAACTTAAGAATTACAAATCAAAACTTAGAACGAAATATGACTCTATGTGAATGCCTCCGGCGGTGTACCGGGATATGCAATGAATCAAGAGTGACATGTATGAAAGAATTATGAATGGTGGCTTTGCCACAAATATGATGTCAACTACATGATCATGCAAAGCAATATGACAATGATGAAGCGTGTCATAGTAAACGGAACGGTGGTGAGTTGCATGGCCATATATCTCGGAATGGCTATGGAAATGCCATGATAGGTAGGTATGGTGGCTGTTTTGAGGAAGGTATATGGTGGGTGTATGATACCGGCGAAAAGTGTGCGGTATTAGAGAGGCTAGCAATTGTGGAAGGATGAGAGTGCGTATAATCCATGGACTCAACATTAGTCATAAAGAACTCATATACTTGTTGCAAAAATCTACAAGCTACCAAAGCAAAGTATTACGCGCATGCTCCTAGGGGGATGGATTGGAAAGACCATCGCTCGTCCCCGACCGCCACTCATAAGGAAGACAATCAATAAATAAATCATGCTCCGTCTTCATCACATAACGGTTCACCATACGTGCATGCTATGGGAATCACAAACTTTAACACAAGTATTTCTCAAATTCACAACTACTCAACTAGCATGACTCTAATATTACCATCTTCTTATCTCAAAACAATTATCAAGCATCAAACTTCTCATAGTATTCAACACACTCATAAGAAAAACAATTACTAATCTTGGATGCCTATCATAATTAAAGCAAATTACCATGCTGTTTTGTAGGAGTCTCAAAACAATATAAGTGAAGCATGAGAGAACAATAGTTTCTATAAAACAAATCCACCACCGTGCTCTAAAAGATATAAGTGAAGCACTAGAGCAAAAACTATATAGCTCAAAAGATATAAGTGAAGCACATAGAGTATTCTAATAGATTCCGAATCAAGAGTGTCTCTCTCATAAGGTGTGTACAGCAAGGATGATTGTGATAAACTAAAAATCAAAGACTCAAATCATACAAGATGCTCCAAGCAAAACACATGTCATGCGGTGAATAAAAATATAGCTCCAAGTAAAGTTACCGATGGACGAAGACGAAAGAGGGGATGCCTTCCGGGGCATCCCCAAGCTTTGGATTTTAGGTGTCCTTATATTATCTTGGGGTGCCATGGGCATCCCTAAGCTTAGGCTCTTGCCACTCCTGGTTCCGTAATCCATCAAATCTTTTACCCAAAACTTGAAAACTTCACAACACAAAACTTAACAGGAAACCTTGTGAGCTCCGTTAGCGAAAGAAAAATAAACACCACTTCAAGGTACTGTAATGAACTCATTCTTTATTTATATTGGTGTTAAAACTACTGTATTCCAACATCTCTATGGTTTATAAACTCTTTTACTAGCCATAGATCATCAAAATAAGCAAACAACACACGAAAAACAGAATCTGTAAAAAACAGAACAGTCTGTAGTAATCTGTAACTAACACAAACTTCTGGAACTCTAAACATTCAGCCAAAATAGGACGACCTAAATAATTTGTTTTTGATCTGCTACAATTGGAATCAATATTATATCACGTTCTGGTAATTTTTAACAATTGTTTTCATGAACAGAAAGTTTCTGGAATTTTCAGCAAGATCAAATAACTATCATCCAAGAAGATCCTATAGGTTTAACTTGGCACAAACACTAATTAAAACATAAAAACAAATCTAACCAGAGGCTAGATCAAATATTTATTCCTAAACAGAAGCAAACAGAAAAAAAAACTAAAATAAAATTGGGTTGCCTCCCAACAAGCGATATCGTTTAACGCCCCTAGCTAGGCATAAAAGCGAGGATAGATCTAGGTATTGCCATCTTTGGTAGGTAATCCATAAGTAGCTCTCATAATAGATTCATAAGGTAATTTTATTTTCTTTCTAGGGAAGTGTTCCATGCCTTTCCTTAACGGAAATTGGAATCTAATATTCCCTTCCTTCATATCAATAATTGCACCAATCGTTCTAAGGAAAGGTCTACCAAGAATAATAGGACATGAAGGATGGCAATCTATATCAAGAACAATAAAATCTACGGGCACATAATTCCTATTTGCAGCAATAAGAACATCATTAATTCTTCCCATAGGTTTCTTGATAGTGGAATCCGCAAGGTGTAAGTTTAAAGAGCAATCATCAAATTCGCGGAAACCTAACATATCACACAAAGTTTTTGGAATCGTGGAAACACTAGCACCCAAATCACACAAAGCATAGTATTCATGATCTTTAATTTTAATTTTAATAGTAGGTTCCCACTCATCATAAAGTTTTCTAGGGATAGAAACTTCCAACTCAAGTTTTTCTTCATAAGATTGCATTAAAGCATCAACGATATGTTTGGTAAAAGCTTTATTTTGACTATAAGCATGCGGAGAATTTAGCACGGATTGCAACAAGGAAATACAATCTATCAAAGACCAATTATCATAATTAAATTCCTTTAGATCCAAAATAGTGGGTTCATTGATATCTAAAGTTTTGACTTCTTCAATCCCACTTTTACCAATTTTCGCATCAAGATCTAAAGACTCCGAATTTTTGGAACGCCTTCTAGGTAAAGGTGGCTCATATTCAGTCCCATCATTATCAAGATTCATATTGCAAAACAAATATTTAATAGGAGACACATCAATAACTTTTAGATCTTCATCTTTTTTCTCATAAAAATTAGAAGAACACGCTTTCATAAAGCAATCTTTCTTAGCACGCATCCTAGCGGTTCTTTCTTTGCACACATCAATGGAATTCTCCTGGCTTTGAGAGACTCGTTGATATCATGCTTAGGTGGAATAGATCTAAATTTCAAAGAATCAACATCAAGAGAAATTCTATCAACGTTCCTAGCCAATTCATCAACCTTAAGCAATTTTTCTTCAAGCAAAGCATTGAAATTCTTTTGTGAATTCATAAACTCCTTAACACTAGTCTCAAAATCAGAGGGCATCTTATTAAAATTTCCATAAGAATTGTTGTAGGAATTACCATAATTATTAGAGGAATTACTAGGGAACGGCCTAGGATTAAAGTTTCCTCTATACGCGTTGTTACCAAAATTATTCCTACCAACAAAATTCACATCCATAGATTCATTATTATTCTCAATCAAGGTAGACAAAGGCATATCATTAGGATCAGAAGAAACACTTTTAGTAGCAAATAACTTCACAAGTTCATCCATCTTTCCACTCAAAACATTAATTTCTTCTATCGCATGTACTTTTTTACTAGTAGATCTTTCGGTGTGCCATTGAGAATAATTAACCATAATATTATCTAGGAGTTTAGTAGCTTCTCCTAAAGTGATTTCCATAAAAGTGCCTCCCGCAGCCGAATCTAAAAGATTTCTAGAAGCAAAATTCAATCCGGCATAAATTTTTTGTATAATCATCCAAAGATTCAAACCATGTGTAGGGCAATTACGTATCATTAATTTCATCCTCTCCCAAGCTTTTGCAACATGTTCATGATCAAGTTGCTTAAAATTCATGATATAGTTTCTAAGAGAGATGATCTTAGCGGGAGGAAAATACTTAGAGATAAAAGCATCTTTGCACTTATTCCATGAATCAATACTATTTTTAGGCAAAGACGAAAACCAAACTTTAGCACAATCTCTAAGCGAAAAAGGAAATAGCTTCAATTTAACAATATCATTGTCCACATCTTTCTTCTTTTGCATATCACACAAATCAACAAAGCTATTTAGATGGGTAGCGGCATCTTCACTAGGAAGGCTGGCGAATTGATCTTTCATGACAAGATTCAACAAAGCAGCATTAATTTCACAAGATTCAGCATCAGTAAGAGGAGGAATCGGAGTGCTAAGAAAATCATTGTTGATGGTATTGGTAAAATCACACAATTTAGTATTATCTTGAGCCATCATGACAAGCAAGCAATCCAACACACGAGCAAACAAGAAGCGATCGAGAAAGAGGCGAACGAAAAAGAGAGGGCGAATAAAAGGCAAGGGTGAAGTGGGGGAGAGGAAAACGAGTGGAAAATGGCAAATAATGTAATGCGAGGGTAAGAGTTTGTGATGGGTACTTGGTATGTTGACTTTTGCGTAGAATCCCCGGCAACGGCGCCAGAAATCCTTCTTGCTACCTCTTGAGCACTGCGTTGGTTTTCCCTTGAAGAGGAAAGGGTGACGTAGTAAAGTAGCGTAAGTATTTCCCTCAGTTTTTTAGAACCAAGGTATCAATCCAGTAGGAGACCACGCTCAAGTCCCGCGCACCTACACAAACAAATAAGAACCTCGCAACCGACACGATAAAGGGGTTGTCAATCCCTTCACGGTCACTTACGAGAGTGAGATCTGATAGATATGATAAGATAATATTTTTGGTATTTTTATAATAAAGATGCAAAGTAAAATAAACGGCAATAGAAATAACTAAGTGTTGGAAATATTAATATGATAGAGAATAGACCCGGGGGCCATAGGTTTCACTAGTGGCTTCTCTCAAGAGCATAAGTATTACGGTGGGTGAACAAATTACTGTCGAACAATTGATAGAATTGAGCATAGTTATGAGAATATCTAGGTATGATCATGTATATAGGCATCACGTCCGTGACAAGTAGACCGACTCCTGCCTGCATCTACTACTATTACTCCACACATCGACCGCTATCCAGCATGCATATAGAGTATTAAGTTCATAAGAACAGAGTAATGCTTTAAGTAAGATGACATGATGTAGAGGGATAAACTCATGCAATATGATATAAACCCCATCTTGTTATCCTCGATGGCAACAATACAATACGTGCCTTGATGCCCCTGCTGTCACTGGGAAAGGACACCGCAAGATTGAACCCAAAGCTAAGCACTTCTCCCATTGCAAGAAAGATCAATCTAGTAGGCCAAACCAAACTGATAATTCGAAGAGACTTGCAAAGATAACCAATCATACATAAAAGAACTCAGAGAAGATTCAAATATTGTTCATAGATAAACTTGATCATAAACCCACAATTCATCGGTCCCGACAAACACACCGCAAAAGAAGATTACATCGAATAGATCTCCAAGAGAATCAAGGAGAACTTTGTATTGAGATCCAAAGAGAGAGAAGAAGCCATCTGACTAATAACTATGGAGCCGAAGGTCTAAGGTAAACTACTCACACATCATCGGAGAGGCTATGGTGTTGATGTAGAAGCCCTCTGTGATCAATGCCCCCTCCGGCGGAGCGCCGGAAAAGGCCCCAAGATGGGATCTCGTGGGTACAGAAGGTTGCGGCGGTGGACTTAGGTTTTCGTGGATGCGCCTGATGGTTTGGGGGTACGTAGATATATATAGGAGGAAGAAGTACGTCGGTGGAGCAACGTGGGCCCCACGAGGGTGGAGGGCGTGCCTGGGGGGGTAGGCGCGCCCCCTGCCTCGTGCTCTCCTCGTTGATTGCTTTACGTAGACTCCAAGTCCTCTGGATCACGTTTGTTCCGAAAATCACGTTCCCGAAGGTTTCATTCCGTTTGGACTCCGTTTGATATTCTTTTTCTGCGAAACACTGAAATAGGCAAAAACAGCAATTTGGGATGGGCCTCCGGTTAATAGGTTAGTCCCAAAAATAATATAAAAGTGTATAATAAAGCCCATTAAACATCCAAAACAGAATATAATATAGCATGGAACAATAAAAAATTATAGATACGTTGGAGACGTATCAAGGTCCTAGTTCTGTTTCCAGACGACATGCCTGGAAAGAGTTGTCTGTTGTACCGCTGCTCGAACAAAGAGGAATTCGTGGAGCACATGCCTTCCTTTGACGAGTGGGGGCTGCGCCCAGATGGCCTGGTGGGGCCCCACGAGAACCCCGTCAACGTGGTCCCCCTCTTCGATGTTGGCGCCGAGCTCACCCCTAGTGTGGATGCAGGGAGGCGAGCACTGTCGAAGGCCGGTGGCTCGAGTGCCGAGGTGTTGATGCCGCCTGGGGCTCCCGAGGCGTCATCCTCGGGAACCTGTGATCCTTGTCCTGGGGCGGCAGCTGCGGGGGCGACGCAGCGCGCGACTCCTGAGGCCGAAGCTCCTGAGACCTCGGCAGGTCGCTGCGAGATGGCGCCCAGTCATCTCTCAGCTTGGCGCCCCTGAGGCTGTCCCTCCAAGCGCCTCTCTTGCTGCACCTCGTGCTGGCTGCCATGTCCAACGATTCAGTCGGCTTTGCATGGACTTCGAGGAGCTCCGGAAGAGGAAGGGATCCCCGAGCGGCAGCGGTGGTATCTTCGGGCCGTTGAAGCAGAGGAAGTACATCGCCATTGACGAGTAAGTATTGTATCTTTGTGGCTTCTTGAATGCCTCTTTCCTCCCTGACGTTGGTCCTTCAGGATCCCTTCCACCAAAGCCGCTGAGTCTCGTGAGAAGCAGTCTCCTCTTTCCTCGTCTCCCCCGCTGACCTTGAGCGCCCCGAGCCTGCACGCCGCCTTTGGTGCAGGGTCGGTTGGGGAGGCGCGCTCACCTCTATGGCGCCTTGAGCCTACGGCCTCGTCGTCCCTCCTTCGCGGCCTTGCCTGGAGCTCGGCGAGCGTGCCGAGGGCTCCTCCTCTGGTCATGGACGGCGGCTGGATGGCTTCGGTCTTGGGCGCCTCTTCAAGCAGCGGGCCTCGACTCGTCCGGGCTCCTTGTGAGTCCTGGCTGGCCTCCGGGCGGACGCCAGCCCCCAGCCCCCTGCCGGGAGGGGGCGAGCCGCTTCGATCCCCGCCTGCAGCCCCCGTGGTGGAGGACAAGATGGGCCGTGCGCTTGAGTTCGAGCACAGACGGAGCGTTGTTCGTCTTGAGCTCTTCCAGGAGGCGATGGGTGCGATGAACCGGCTTGGTGAAGAACTCGCGGATATTGACACGCGCCTCAAGGCCGAGGGTCTTCGGTTGGCGGAGGAGCGGCATATGTTGAAGGTGGCTATCAACCTCGGGCGCCACCAGCGCGAGCTTGATAACGCGAAGGCTGAAGCTTCTCTCGCAACCTTGCGTGAAGCTTGCTCCCGAGCTCTGGAAGAGGCCCGAGAAGCTGACTGCCGCCGCGAGGCCGCGGAGAAGCGCGCGAGGGAGCTCCAAGCCTGGAGCGGCAAGTGGAGGCGCGCAGAGCCGCCCTTGCGTCGTTGAGGGGGACGCCCGCCAAAGAAGAAGAGATCCGGAGGTGCGAGGAGGCGTTCGCACTGGAAGCCGTGGAGCATAGCCTTGAGCTCGAGCGATTGGACACGAGGGAGCGTCAAGTTGCCCAAGCGGAAGATGCCATTGGCACACGCGAGGCCAAGGCCCAGGAGGAGGTCGATCGTCGGGTGGCCGAGGCTCGCGCGGGTCTTGAGGGTAGGCATGACCTGAAGTTGAAGCTTGCGAAGGCTGAGGCTGCAGGTAGGACCGCTGACCTTAGGCCCAGGCTAGCTGAGGTGGAGCGGCGCGAGGAGGCCACGGCAGCCGCCCTGGTCACGGCGCAGGCGGAACTGGCCTCCGCCCGCGCCAAGCTGCTCTCTCTTCAGTAGCGGGTTGCTGACGCCGAGTCCGTTGCGCGGCAGAACAGGGAGGAAGTGCTTCAGCGGCGGACGCTGGAGCGTGTGCATGCTCCCATGCTCCAGGACCTCCGGAACAGGGCCAATACTGCCCTGGGCCACATCTGTGATGAGAATGCCCCTCACCCCCACGTGAACGACTACACCAGCCACCTCCGCTTCTTCGCCGACGTGGTGATGCGCCTGGAGAACCGCTCCGAGAGAGCTCGCCTGCTTGTCAAAGTGATTAGCTGCAGCCTGCTGGGGCGCGCATTCTCCTGTGTCTTCAGCCACCTTCAGAACACCTACCAGGACTTCTACTTTGACGCCGCCATTGCTCTAGTCCCGGAGGCCATCCGGGGCGACCTGGCGTGGTGGGTGGAGGACAACGTGGACGCGCTGGTCCGGGCCTTCTCTTCTGATGACGACGCGGTGATGGTCGCGGCGGACGAAGGCGACGTGGTCGATGATGGTGTCGGCGGTGCCGGTGGAGGTGATGGTGATGCTGGCGACGGTGGCAGCGATGCCAGCGGTGCGTCTGAAGGCGATGCAGCGAGCGACATGTCCGGCTGATCCCCGCGTTTCCCAGCTGTTTTCCTGCACGCAAAGGCTTGGGCGTTGCCCTGGAGATTGTAAGAGCATTTTGAGAGGGGGAGCCCCTCGTGTAAACAAACCGCAGCCTTTATTCTTTTATGCCGAGTTGAGTGTGCACCTTTGTGGATCCATGAGTCTGGTGGCAAGTTTGTTGTCGCGGCTTACCTTAGCCGGGGGAAGCCCCAAACTGGATCGTGAGGTCGTGAGCTTCCGAGAAACTCCTGAAGAATCTGCTGATCCGCTCGAGAGGGCCTCGCGAGAATCAAGTGCCGGTCGTGGTATCGACGCGCTCGGCGCGCGTGTGCTGTGCCCAGCCCCACTCGCGAGGGGCCCGCGAGGGGGAGGCAACGAGCGTGAGCTTTGAATTAAGGCAAGAACCAGATAGAAAGAAATCGCTTAAACGAGAAAAGGCACCCCCACGCTCATCAATGAAAATTCAACTTCAACTTAAATCCAAATCCAGAAGGCAAGGCTACAGAAAAGAGATCCAAAGCAAATGGCCGCGTCCGGCGCCTAGTCTAGTCTTCTTGTCTTCGAGTCTTCTCACTAGCGCGGAGCTAAGTGCTGCCACTAGGACGTGGGAGGGAGCCTCCAAGGCCCGAGGGCGGCACTCCTGAGACTCCGGGGCATGTACAGCCCCACTCATTATTACGTGAGAGTGTCACGAGCGGAGACCTTCACAGGCGTGAGCCTTACTTCATATTGCCAGACGACGGCCCCGCCTTGCGCCTCCCTCGACCACCGTTGGGGGCGACCGGAAACCAGGACGACACCAAGGGGCAAAGGGGACGCCAGCGGCACCCTCGGTGACCATGGGTCCTCTGCCAGGGGTAGGCTCTAGAGCACCTCCCCAGCAGAGGGCCTACCTTCGGGGGACGCCTTGCTCCGTGTGGCGCACGGAAGGGCCTTCGTCCCGGCTTCCTTCCTGTGGCCCCCAGCGTGCCCCCCCAAGCGGCAGGGAGGCCGACGAGCTAGGTCTGCCATCTACTGCTACGACCTGATTCTCCTGCGTACCATTGTTAGCGTAAGCCTGCTCCTGAGGAATTAGTGGTACCCTGTAGCTGTTGTCACCGGCGCGATTGGTGAGGCTTCCGGAGGGCTCCTGAAAGGTGCCGGCTTCTAGCGCCTCCTCATCCCAGCCCGGCTCGAGGGAACGAGCTAGGGTCGTCTTCCAGCATGTACTCCCGGTCCACCATGCGGGGCACGTAGGCCTCTGAGGCCGCCGCCTCGAAGACCTCGCCGTAGTGCCACATGCTCCATGTCGCCCGACCTAGCGTGCCACCTTGAGGATGGTAGGGTTGCATCCCGCCCGGTCCGTAGGTGGAAGCGCTCGTGCCCGCGCCCATCGGAGGTGGCGCAGGCGCGAGCGGGCGTCCAGCTCCGTTGGTTGCACCGGTGTCGATGAAGCTTGGTGGTGCACCTGTGGGCACGCGGGCATGGCGTGGCCCGCCGTGCGACCCGACCGCAGCTTGTGGCGTGAGCAGAGAGCAGAAGGGTGGCGTTCCTGAAGCTGCGGTGTCCAAGAGCTCGGCGACGCGCTCTAGCAAAGCATCCCAGCTGCTCTCCATTAACCGGCATCGCAACAGCTCTTGAGCCACTGTGAGCGCGGCCCTCATGTTTGCCTGCTCCCGTCGGGTGTGCGGCGCCGTGGCCGCAGTGAGGCTTGAGGCCCTTGCGGCCCCTCGTACTTGTCATGGAGTAAGAGCAGACGGTGAGTGACCATGCCGCCCACGCCCCGCGTTGTTTGGCGGTGCGCGTGCCGCCTGGGGCGCGGGGTTGAGGTCTTCTTGGGCAGACGGCACCGCCCGGGCCGGCCAGGCCGCCCAGCTGTCGGTATTGGCTCTTGCATCGCCGGACATCGGAGCCGCGGAGCGCCGAAGGATCAACGAGTGGATCGACTGGCGGGGGAAGAGCTCCGGCACACCCCTACCTGGCGCGCCAAATGTCGGATCTCGGGTTCCGGCAAAACCCTCAAGGTTCAAACACTGGGGTGCGCACGAAGATCTCCCCCTACCGATCCACGCCCTAACCTCGCTACGATCTCAGTGGCTAGCTCGACGAACTCGCAACACAAGGGACACAAGATTTATACTGGTTTGGGCCACCGTTGTGGTGTAATACCCTACTCCAGTGTGGTGGTGGTGGATTGCCTTTTGGGCTGAGGATGAACAGTACAAGGGGAAGAACAGCCTCCTGAGATGAGGTGTTCTTGTGCTTGGTTAACTTGTGTGGGTGAGGATGATCCCAATCAGTTGCCTCCTACTGTGGTGGCTAGCCCTATTTATAGAGGCCCTGGTCCTCTCCCCAAATATTGAGTGGGAAGGGAGCCAACAACAGCCAATTTGAAAGGGGACAACTAGTACAAGCTATCCTAACAAAAGCAGTCTTCGCCTGCAAAAGGCTCTGGTGGTGACGCCACCTTGGGCTCTGTGGTGACCTCCATCTTGCCGTCCTGCTGGTCTTGATCTCGTTGCACCGATATGGAAACCTTTGCTTGACGCCTCGGTACTCCTCGCCTGCGCTTGCCTCCTTAGCACCAAAGAGGAAACAAGGACACTGTGCGCGCTGGCGCCCGCCTGGCATTGGTCGTAATGGCTCACGTCACGAGAGCCTCGCGAGGTTTGCCTTGCCTTGATCTCTCCGCCCCTCGCGAGCCAACCTGGTGAGGCCACTCCTGAGGAGGTCTTGCGTCGTCCGCCTCGCGAGGCTTGGCCCCTCGCGAGGGTCTTGAATGCTTGTTGGTGAAGATGGGCCGTACGGGCCCGCTCGCAGAGCCACGCCGTGGGCCGCAAGCAGGCAAGTCTGGGGACCCCCGTTCCCAGAACGCCGACAAAGACTTATGCTGGAAACACACCAATAGTTTAAAAGTGCCATAGGCTCGAAAAGCCAAAAACTTATGTAGAAGCTTGACGTCCGGACTAAACTAAGATTTTAGTGCCAATCTGGAAATTGCTCTTTTTTTAAAAAATGTGCTTCTGTCGTGCTTTAATGTGACACATATGATCTCAACACTTCAAGCAGGTCAGCCTACGGCTTCAGGCTCCTTATCCCGAAGGCGGAGTGCTTCTTCGAGGCTAGTTTAGCGAACTAAACTCGAGCGGCTTTAGAGAGAAGCTAGGCTATCCGGCTATTGACCATACACTCGAGTCGAAAAAGGAGCGGTAGAAAAATACTTTGCAACGACCAAGAAGAAAACACATTATTATAGAATGGCTCGTGTAAATTTTAAGAGCCCCCAGTTAACATGGGTAAGGGGAGTTTCTTTTAGTGAACAACGTATGTGAGCATGGTCGAACCGAACACAAGTTAAAAATTTAAAACTTTGAGCATGAAAGCGACTTAGCTGGTTAATGTGTTCGGCATTGATGACGCGGTCCGAGCTTGATGCGGGACAAGGTTCCATCCCTCAAGCCGGTCCCGAGGTGGCGGAGCGAAGAGCTCGGCACTCAGAAGTGGTGACATAGCACGGCCAATGCAGGCCGGCAGAGTGACGCCGAAGTCCCCGGCGTGGGTTAATGAAGTGTTGACGAAGCCCCCCGTCCAGTCGAGTTGACGTGGTATGTCAGTACGCTGAGGTGACAACACTGCCCGACCCGAATCATTTACCTGTGCACAGAAAATAGTGCAAACCAGAGATAATAGTAATAATAATAAATTAAAAAATTGTGGAAGGTTTGCTCTCGTCACATTGTGGAAGGTTTGCTCCATGAGTCTCACTTTTTCCCTACTGAGGTGGATGACCATCCGCTTGGAATAGGCATATTTGGATTTGTGGATTCGGTTGCTAGATATACTGTTGTTGGTACTACCTTTGAATTAGATGAGGAGGAAGTTGAGGAACACACCATTATCTCGTTTGTACCTCATGATGCTGCTCTCAACATGCGACAAACCTCTTTTGGGCCTGAGATCTGGATTTTGTATGTTGGATTTCCATACGATTATCAGACGCATCACTACATTCATAAATCTGTTGATAGTTTTGGCAGTTTGGTTGATTGGAATAACCCTAGAGGTGACCGCAAATTTGTTTTGATCAAAGTCAGAGTCATTAGCTTGCGCCTGGTTCCTAAGAGCATTGTGATGAGGCAGCTTGGTGGCCCTCAGCATTGTTGGACTGTGGCTGTTACGATGCTTCGCAGTGATTGGAACGCCCACCTCCCGGATGTTCCAGCAGCTGGTGAAGATCCACCACCTGCAGACGGCATTCCTCACCCGCTTCATGGTCCAGGTCTGAATGCAGAGCAAATCTATCAGCAGTAGCTACACAACTGGATGGCTCGAAATGTTGCAACTGATGCGGCCAACAATGCCAATGACGATGTTGTAGTTGATCAGGAGGTGGGCATTCAGTTTCACCCTGTCTGGGGCGAGTGGCCTCCATCTCCACCACATACTCCCCCTGCTCTGTACAACTTTCAAGAGTGGTTGGCTTCTAAAGGCTTACAGGTGCATCATGGCATTCCCTCCCCTAATAATCTGCTTGACAGCCGAGGAATGGCGTGGAATGACTCCATTTCTGCTCAAGGTAGTTCAACTTCGAGTGATACTATCTCTGACACCTGTGTGCTGGTCCCAGTGAACATCCTCAACCAATTGTGGCAAGCTGGTCACACTACTCCTGCTGCAGCGCCAGTTACTCCGGTCAATCATGTG
This sequence comes from Triticum aestivum, assembly GCF_018294505.1. Lineage (NCBI taxonomy): Eukaryota > Viridiplantae > Streptophyta > Magnoliopsida > Poales > Poaceae > Triticum > Triticum aestivum. Next base: position 500,424,621 of record NC_057802.1, read on the forward strand.
GTCATCTCAATTGCGATTTCGAGAGGTGGAATGCACTTGGAAGTTTCCTCTCAAGGTAACATGTCCCCACTCTACTTCTGAATCAGTGCATCCCAATGCTCAGGCTGAATACTTTCCTCAAGGCTGCTATCATGCCAGTTGTGGCCTCTTATGGACCTTGGAGCTCGGGTTATGGATTCAGAAACCACTTGGTTCAGTTTCAGATCACCCTCTCAGAGAGAGATGGAGTTTTCATAGTTGACTCTGCTACCAAGACTATCACTCAAAACTCTGATTCAGTCTCTTCGAGCATTATGCCTGACTTCCTACCGTTCAACAATGCTGATACCAACAATGCTCCGCTCCCGATTGCATATCAACACAGTCTGTCTGATGACCAACTTGACAAGGGCCCTCCTCTGCCTGTTATTGCTCCTTTGAACACTGCGGACCAGTTTTCAGTGATGGACCTAGCCTGGGCAATGTTAGCAGGGATCTGGCTTCCAACTCTCGCCGCAAGGGTAAAGTTGTTGTACCTGAATCCTCTTTGCAGCTGCGCAGGAGCACACAGTTCAACAAGTATGATGGATTACGTGTTCCATCAGTGTCTGACAACAAGCCAAAACTGTCCAAGGTCAAGCCCAGAAAGGTGCCTACTGCTCAATCTTCGATCACGATTACTGAACTTGCTGATGATCATGCCGAGACACAAGATGAGATTCCTCCCCCAACTCCGATCCCCGTGATTCAGATGATTGGCACCAACATGTGTGGCATCCCAGCTGCTGAGCTCTCTGAAGATGCACTAATGCCTGGCTCAACTGAGCCTGCTTCTCCGGAGCAGTAACTGCTTTCTTTACTTCTTTGATATGCCTCTTTTGGTTAATTGGAACGTTCTCTGTTGGAATGCCCGCGGCCTAAATTCGGATGATAAACAACTAGCGCTCTTTAATGCAATCACCTCTAGTGGGTGTGCGGTTATCTGTTTGCAAGAAACAAAAAAATCTTTGTTTGAGCTATCATTTATTAAATCTTGCTGTCCTCATAACTTTGATCAATTCGCATACATTCCGTCTAGAGGGGCTTCGGGTGGAATCATCACGATCTGGAACAGCTCCCTGTTCACGGCTGATGTTATTGCGACTGAGGAATTTGCACTAGTGACACGATTTAAATCAACTCAGTCGGCACAATTTTGGACGCTAGTTAATGTGTATGGACCATGCCAAGGTGAACAACGCACTAATTTTGTTAACTGGCTCTTTGCCCTTGATATCCCACCTAATGAAGACTGGTTATTTGTTGGAGACTTTAACTTCATCAGAGGGCCGGAGAACAGAAATAAACCTGGCGGAAATTTTACTGATATGAACACTTTCAATAATTTCATACGGTCCCAAAGTTTGATTGAACTACCTATTAAAGGTCGCAAATACACTTGGAGCAACATGCAATTGGATCCACTTCTTGAACAAATTGATTGGTTTTTTACAACCAATAATTGGACCTCTTCATATCCTAAACCACGGTAAAACCTCTGGCAAAACCGGTCTCAGACCATACTCCATGCATTGTGAATATTGAAACAGCAATCCCCAGGTCAAAGCTGTTCAGATTTGAATCTTATTGGGTCCATCACCCTCGTTTCTTTGATATTGTGCAAAACTCTTGGGCAAAACCAGTCAAAGCTAACAACTGTGCGACGGCCCTAGCCAGGAAATTCAAAACCCTTCGCCATGATCTCAAACATTGGAGCAAGAATATTTCCAAGCTTGCGGTCGCCATTGAAAATTCAAACAGAGCTCCTAATGAGTTAGACGGCCTTGAGAACAAAAGAACTCTTTCGACACCTGAAAGGAACTTTCGAGCTATTCTCAAAACTCACCTAACACGGCTATTATCTTACCAGAAACTCTACTGGAAGAAGAGATGTACAATTCGATGGATTAAATTTGGGGATGAGAACTCTAAGTTTTTCCAAGCCATGGCTTCTTGAATATATAGAAGGAACAACATCGCCTCTCTTACCACTGCAGATGGAATTACAGTGGAGGATCACACAAGGAAAGAGTCCATTATATTTCAAGCCTTTCGGGAAAGACTTGGTACCTCTGCACATCATGATATGAAGTTTGACCTTTCAAGAATTATTAAGAGATGTGCGGACCTTGAGCAACTAACGGTACCCTTCTCAAGAGAGGAAATTGATGGGGTGATCAATTCCATGCCCGCGGATAGAGCACCTGGTCCCGATGGATTTACTGGAGTTTTCCTTAAAGCTTGCTGACCCATCATTAAGGAGGATTTCTATAAACTTTGCGACCAATTCTTTGAAGGCAATCTTAATCTGGAAAGCATCAATGAAGGATATATCACGTTGATCCCAAAATTTAACTCCCCAGCTACAGTGAATGACTTCAGACCGATCACGTTGCTCAACTGTTGTCTCAAGGTAATCACCAAAATCCTTGCCAACCATCTCCAAAAAATTATCTTGAAGGTAGTCCATCGAAATCAATACGGATTTATCAAGGGGAGATCGATTCAAGATTGTCTAGCATGGGTGTTTGAATATATTTACCAATGCCAAACGTCCAAAAAAGAAATAATTCTTCTAAAGCTAGACTTCGCTAAAGCCTTTGACACCATAGATCATGAGGCGATATTGGCAATCATGGAAAGTATGGGCTTCAATACCAAATGGCTAAACTGGATAAAGTGCATATTCTCTTCGGCAAATCTTCAGTTCTTCTCAATGGGACCCCAGGGAGACAATTTCATTGCAAGCAAGGGGTACGACAAGGGGATCCTCTCTCCCCACTCATCTTCGTTCTGGCAGCTGACTTACTTCAAGCCGCCATAAATGATGCTTTCAGACAAGGCCACATTCAACTCCCATTCCCATGCCCGACGCAAATGGACTATCCGGTCATTCAATACGCTGACGACATAATCCTAGTACTCCCGGCCTGCCCACTCCAAGCAACACGTAGCAAAAACATTATGCCTGACTATGCATCCTCGATTGGTCTAAAAATCAACTTTCATAAGTCCACGGTGGTTCCCATAAATTGTGAGATGACCAAATGCCAAGAACTGGCCAATATTTTTGGATGTACCATTGGAAAAATGCCCTTCACTTACCTGGGCCTCCCTCTCGGAACCACCAGGCCAACTGTGCATGACTTAATGCCCCTGGTTCGCGGAGTTGAAAGAAGACTATCGGCCACCCTGAACATGATATCTTATGGTGGCAAGTTGTCCCTCCTAAACTCGGTGATCACCTCTCTAATCATATTTGCTCTATGCACCTTGAGATTCCCCGCGAAAATCATTGAGTTGCTTGACAAAATCAGACGCAAAGCCCTATGGACAAAACACGGAACAAGGAGACAAATGCAACTCTCTTGCTGCTTGGAACATGGTTTGTAGACCCAAAGACAGTGGTGGCCTAGGGGTCCTCGATCTCAAAACTCAAGGGGAAGCACTTTTGTTGAAATATTTGCACAAATTCTACAACCATTGGGACCTGCCCTGGGTAGAACACATATGGAATACATACTACCAAGAGAAAATACCGCATGCATCTGACCCGTGTGGATCATTTTGGTGGAGGGATGTCACTAAACTAATGCCAATCTACAGAGGGATTTCACAGGTTAAAGTATCGCATGGGGGCAATGTGCTGTTCTGGAAAGATCTTTGGACGGATTCTATTCTGGCTGATTCTGTAACATCCCAAAATTCTAAATTTTGGAATGTTATAATAAATAGATAGATTTGATTGTTCGTTGGATTGTTGTGTGATTGATTGACTGAAAGTGAGTGAAATTCGAAATCTTTTGAAAGTTAAATGAGAGGGAATAAAAGGACTTTCCCAAACTTTCATTTTGCTTTTATGATCTCCATGAATTCAAATTCTTTTCATCACAAAACCCTCGAGAGAAGATGACATGACTTCTTCCATTTATTTAAATGAAAAGGGGTGTTGAAAATATTTGAATATCATTTGAAAATATTTCTAATTCAGAAACTTCAAGCAACTCAATGATTTTCATGAGAGAAGATAAAATGACTTCTTCAAAACATATGAAATATGAGTTGGAAGTTTAAAAGGATCTAATTTAAAGTCCTTTTGGAAATTATTTTCAATTTGGAGTATTTGTGTTTTATTCAAATTATTTTTCTCCAAAATAAAAATATATGGAAAATAGGGTAACATGATTCCCTACAACAAAAAATTGGAGAGAAATAAATTTGAATAAATTTTGGTATTTTGAAAATGATTTTTATTGGATTTTAGTAGAGCAGTAGCACTCTTTGATTTATTTGAATTTTTGTCGATTTTATTTAATGCTAGAAAAATACTCACGCTGTAGGAAATCGTTTTCTGAAAATTTTGATATATAATATGCCTATGTAAAATTTTATTTTTGTTTTCGTTATGCAGTTTTCCTTTCTGTTTCTAATAAAAAAACTGTACGTACGGCCCATATTTATTTATCGCCCTTGCGCTGCATAATAGCATCTGGCGTCCCATCGTTTTTTTTTCTCCTAAATGGGCCAGGCCCAGCCGGCCATAATGTTTCCCCATTTTTTTTTCTCTCCATAGTTTTTCTTTTCTTTTTTTTCAATTTCAAAAAAGAAAGAAAAGAAACTGCAGCGCCAAGTACGTGCGCGCAGCCTGCCCGTGGTTCTTTTAGCCCATGCGGTTCCCCGTTTATTTTATTTGTTCGTCTACGTTTAGTCCCACATTGCATAGCCTTTAACCCCTAAACCTCTTTTCCACCTATAAATATAGACCCATAGAGCCTTTAAAAATTATCCATTGCGGGTTAAATCAATATTTTGGTTTGACTAGCTAAAAATATATTTCTCCTCTCCGGCGGGACTTTTGGAAGTTGTCTCCACACTCCGAAGTCGTCTTTTCTATACCTTATAAAGGTATATTTATTCGTTCTTTTATCCGTAGCTATTTTTTTTTCTTCTGCAAAACAGCTTGGCCCTGATTTTTCAAATAGCCATAACTTTTTACTCGTTCATCCAAATTAGATGAAACCAGTGCCTATAGTTTCGTCTTGTTTTCACCTATCCAGTTAACCTGTCACGTTAACTTTTTGAAATTTTCAAATTTCGAAATTTGTTCAAATTCATATTCAAACTTTTTTTGTTCATAACTTAAGTTCCGTAACTCCGTTTGAGTTGATTCTTTTTGCAAAGCGAAGCTCTTGACCTAAACTTTCTGATAAGGCCAAATTCACATAATTTTGGTACTGTTAGAAATTGTTTTATGTTGCAAGAGTTATTTGCTTGGTTTTGATGTTTTCCGAAGTGTCTTCTTCGTTCTTCTCGATCTTTTGAGTGATTGCTTATGTGTGGTTACTATTGCTTGCTTACGATAGATTGACGGAGTGTGATGAGTAGATCTATCAAGAGTTTTGAGTGCGAATCATCTTCATCAACATTGCAGGCAAGTTCACACTTTGATCATATCCCTTTCATACCCAGTTTTTATGCATTAGATTCAACCCTCAAACATTGCATGAGTAGGATTGATAACATGTGGGTATTGGGAAGTAGTTGATGAGGTAGTACCTATTGCCCTGTTTACAATCAAACCTTTGGGAGTTACTTCACGTTTGCTTATATTGCTATGCTATGCTCGTAGACGTGGATTGGGTTTGAGTGAATTTCCATGACAGATGTGAGATTGTTAATTAATGGTTCAACTTAAGGTGGCTACTTAAATAAACATCTGGGTGGATTGAGGCACCTGGAGAACCCAGTGTTGCCTGTATTTTTGGATATCCCGGAGTACCCGTGTGATCATCCTATGGACCGCCACCTCTCAAAGAGATCATAAGATTATTCATGCTAGAAACTTCTGTGTGCAGCCACAAGCCATTATGGGCTCTGGCATAGTTGAGTAAGTTGTGTGAGCTCTTGAAGAGGTGGACTAGCAGATGTAGGGGGATTGTAGGTGTAACGGTCTGCCCGGAGTAGAGAGTAAATGCTTCTAAAAGATTGTGTCTCGATCATCCGTTTCTCAAACACCATGTAGTGCGAGAAATCCAACGGAGGAGATCGAGTCTTGTGGGGAAAAGTGCGCAAACCTCTGCAAAGTGTACAAACTAACCATGATTAGCCGTGTCCCGGTTATGGACATCTTGAGTATCTAGTTCTTGGATTATCCCGTTGATCTCATCATGTTACTTAATTTAAATTTGATTTGGGTTTAATCACGTTCTTAATTGGGATTGAGATGCTGTCAACCATCTCAATGTTTCACAACCACAATGGTAGTTAAATAAAATTTATTCCTTTGCAGTAGGGAAAAATTGGCTTTTCGCAAAAACATTATAACCATAGAGCTTTTCCACCAGCCATATATGCATGTAGTGATAGCCTTTGTTCATCATTTCCCTATGGTGTGAATTTGCCAGCATATTCCATGTGCTGACCTGTTTTCGGGCTGCAACGTTTCATGTTGCAGGATATCTTACGACGAGTAAGTGATTCGTTAGGGTTACGATTTCTACACTCAACTTTGCCGTTGGTGTTGATGGGAATCCACAACCTTGTTACTTCCGCTATTTGGATTGAGGTAATAGTATTTACGTTACTTTATACATGTGATTTACGTCTGTTATAAATCCTCGAGTACTGTGTGTGTCAGCATACCGATCCAGGGATGACACTTAAGCACAGAGACTTGATCCATTCGGGTCGGGTCGCTACAGATTCCTTCCCAAAAGCTTTCTTGTTTGGGATAGATGAAGATATCTCTGTCCGGGACTTCTTGGAGACCACGTCACTAGGGGAAACCTTTCACCTACCCCTATCAGTTCAGGCCCATGCAGAGACGCGCGCGTTGCAGGCCCAGCTTTCCCACGTCACCCTAGACACGATTGACACGACGGCTGATAAATGGACCTATGTTTGGGGAACAGCTGAATATAAGTCCCATAGCTTCTACTCCTTCTGCTTTCGGGACTCCAATGCGCACCAGAGCTTCAAATGGCTGTGGAAATCAAGGTCAATGATGAAGATTAAAGTTTTTGGATGGCTGCTGCTCTCAAATAGATTAAACACTAGGAACATGCTGAAACGACGCCACTACAATATTGGAGACAACCATAACTGCATTCTATGTGGTCTCCCCATTGAGGAAACAGTGGAGCACCTCTTTTGTGATTGCTCCTTCAGCTCATCCTGTTGGACGACCTTGCATATCAAATGGAATCCAAATGAGTCTAGATTGCAAAAAATCTCCTTGGCCAAGACCAGCTGGAGCCAACCATTGTTCATGGAAACTTTCTTGTTAGCAGCTTGGAGCATCTGGAAGGAAAGAAACAATAAACACTTCAGAGGAATTGCCCCATCCAAGCAGGCTTGGCTTGATAGGTTTAGGGAGGACTTTGGTCTCCTCACTCATAGAGTGAAGGACAAACATAAACCTTTATTTCCTCCTTGTTAAGCTCTATCTGAAAGACTTTCTTCCTCCCCATCCACAAAATGTGAGGTGGTTGTAAAAACTCATGTACATACCTCATATTCTTTATTTAATTTAATGCAGTATGAGGTACTCCTACTGTTGATAGTTCAATAATAATAATAATAATAATAATAATAATAATAAATTAAAAAATTTGTTGCATAATAAATAATTTATGCAAAATGAGTAATAAAAGAAATATGGCCTGTGCGCCGAACGCTCGACGAGGTAGAGCTCTCTCGGCGATGCCGAAGTCCCCGAGGCAACCGAACACATCGGTATGGCAACAAGACCAACAAGGTGATCACGCGAGCTGATTTACGCCGATTGGGACGACGGCGTCGGCTTGCCGAAGAGACCACGTGACGCAGTCGCAGTCCATTACCTGCACATGTAAAATAGTGCAGGCCAATAATAATAATATAGATATATAAAAATCCTCGCGTAATCAATTTACGCAAGATAATTTATTTAAAAATATGTGGCCTGGCGCCAAAGTCAATGTCGATGCAGGGCGTCGGCGTGATGCGGTAAGGGTGTGGCAAAGCCTGAATTCATAGGTCGGTCCGAGTTCCGGATGCGGCGTTCGCCGAACTATGTACGGAAACTGACCGAACCACCACGCGACCGTCGTTAATGCGGCCGCCATTTGATAGACCTGTGTATAGATGATGGAACAAAACAGAGTAATAATTCCTTGGAAAAAATAAACCCAAACAAGCAAAAATTGCTAGGATTAATAACACCTGGTTTATTTATTGTAGCAGTCCGAAGAAAAGTGACTCCCAAAATTGGGACTCGATCCACACATCCATTGCCTGATGGGCGGTGAAGCGACGACATGGCGATGCTGGTAAAGGTTGGCTCGCCGAGGCAATGCCCCCGGTCCAGCTAACGTGACGAAGCTGGTCGACTGACGACGCCGAAGTCTCCAGAGTTGGTTGATGAAGGGATGGTGAAGCCCCCGGTCCAGACGAGGTGACGGAGCAGGTCGGTAAGGATGCGTTGCAGCTGCCATGTCAGCCGAGGTGTTGAAGTAGTTCGGCGTGATGGACATCGGCTTGAAGAAGCAACGGTGCGGCCATGCCGATGCAGGTCATAACTCGTGACGTGGTCAATGCCGTCTTGATGAAGTGACCGTGCGGCGATGCTGACGTGCCCGCTCCGTGTAATCCATGGGGCGGCGAGGTTGGTGATGATTTATCCTTCGCGATGTTGAACTCTTGTTCGGCTTGCCGAGATGATGATCCGAAGAAGTTGAGCTCGACTCAACAAAGCGACGACGTGTCTAGCGCAGGTCGGCAGCCGTGGAGCAACGTTGTCGGGCTGGTTTGACACCGGCGCGATGGTGAAGATCATATTGGAAAAGACTTTAAAATTAGTGGGATGTGTTTGGGAACAAAATACAATACCCCATACAAAACTTCCTTCAAAAAGGATGTCCGAAATCCCGTTCATAAAAAAGATGAACTCGGGTCGGATTCGTTCTCGCGTAGAAAACAGATTTGAAAAGTGATGCACTAATCAGAAGGTTCCCGGAGTTTGGACGGTCGCATCGAGCTGAAATTTTGAGGGGTGGTAGATATAGGAATTCCACAGCCGATCAACAGTTGGATCTTCCAAAGGACGTATGAGCTAGGTGCTAGACACCATGCTCCAAACTCGTCTAGATTCCCGTCCAGATTTGACGGGGCTCCGGTATATCGGAAACTGGTGGAGATTGCTCCATCGGAACGCGACGAAATTTTACAGTGTTGTTGTAGACTCAATTCCGCACAATTCCACCAAAGGAATCATCAAAGTGATGCTCGACGAGGTGGTGGTAGCGGATACAAGTTCGTTGTTCAGAAAAACAGCATGGTTGCCCGAGGGCAATGTTGATGTTGAGCCCCCGAACTCCATGGATGATTCCTCCATGATCTTGATACAGATCGGAGTTGATGTTGATGAAGGCCCTCGTCCGAACATGATGATTGGAGGTAGGGCATAGTCCTCGGTCAAGCCAAGGTGACCGGTTGAGGCGGCGACGAAGACGCTACGTCGCAGTTGATCTGCACGCGAGCTATTGATCCTTTTGTCGACCACACAACGGAACTCTCAATGAAAGCACCATTGTCGGTGTCAAAACCAGCAGATCTTGAGTAGGGGGTCCCAAGCTGCGTGTCTTAGGATCGATGGTAACATGGACACGGGATTTAACCCAGCTTCGGGCTCTCTCGAAGAGATAATACCCTACATGCTGCTTTTGGTTGTATTCGATGCGTATGATTACAGAGTTGATCTACCTCGAGATCATATGTTGTGGTCTAAACCCTATAGGTATGATGAGTAATGTCATGATGCTCTATCGACTAGCCTAGCCTCGGCTTATATAATGTACCAGAGGCCTAGGATAACAAGAGTCCTAGTAGAATACGCCGGTGGAGAGGAGTCCTTGTCTTGATCACCAAGTCTTGTGGAATCTTCCACGTGTATACATCGGCTGTCCGAACTGGCCCATGAGCAAACGGCCATGGGGGTCCTCGGCCCAATCCAACTGATCGGGAGACGACATGGTGAGTACCCCCTAGTCCAGGACACCGTCAGTACCCGACAGTCTCTTTTAGGTATCCTATGAAGACACATTTCTCTGATCTGGGTTCAAGCTTATCAGGTTGAAGCTTTTTCACATAAGCATCGCAGCCCAAAACTTTAAGAAACGACAGCTTAGGTTTCTTGCCAAACCACAGTTCATATGGTGTCATCTCAACAGATTTAGATGGTGTCCTATTTAACGTGAATGCAGCCGTCTCTAAAGCATAACCCAAAACTATAGCGGTAAATCAGTAAGAGACATCATAGATCGCGCCATATCTAATAAAGTACGGTTACGACGTCCGGACACACCATTACGTTGTGGTGTTCCAGGTGGCGTGAGTTGTGAAACTATTCCACATTGTTTCAAATGAAGACCAAACTCGTAACTCAAATATTCACCTCCATGATTCGTAAAAACTTTATTTTCTTATTACGATGATTTTCTACTTCACTCTGAAATTCTTTGAACTTTTCAAATGTTTCAGACTTATGTTTCATCAAGTAGATATACCCATATCTTCTCAAATTATCTGTGAAGGTCAGAAAATAACGATACCCACCGCGAGCCTCAACACTCATTGGACCGCCCACATATGTATTATTTCCAATAAGTCAGTTGCTCGCTCAATTGTTCCAGAGAACGAAGTCTTAGTCATCTTGCCCATGAGGCATGGTTCACAGGCATCAAGTGATTCATAATTAAGTGATTCCAAAAGCCCATCAGCATGGAGTTTCTTCATGCGCTTTACACCAATATGACCTAAACGGCAGTGCCACAAATAAGTTGCACTATCATTATTAACCATGCATCTTTTGGCTTCAATATTATGAATATGTGTATCACTACAATCAAGATTCAACAAAAATAGACCACTCTTCAATGGTGCATGACCATAAAAGATATTACTCATATAAATAGAACAACCATTATTCTCTGATTTAAATGAATAACTGTCTCGCATCAAACAAGATCCAGATATAATGTTCATGCTCAACGCTGGCACCAAATAACAATTATTTAGGTCTAAAACTAATCCTAGCGGTAGATGTAGAGGTAGCGTGCCGACGGCGATCACATCGACTTTGGAACCATTTCCCACGCGCATCGTCACCTCGTCCTTAGCCAATCTTCGTTTAATCCGTAGCCCTTGTTTCGACTTGCAAATATGAGCAACAGAACTAGTATCAAATACACATGCGCTACTACGGGCATTAGTAAGGTACACATCAATAACATGTATATCAAATATACCTTTCACTTTGCCATCCTTCTTATCCGCCAAATACTTGGGGCAGTTCCGCTTCCGGTGACCAGTCCCTTTGCAGTAGCAGCACTCAGTCTCAGGCTTAGGTCCCGACTTGGGCTTCTTCACTTGAGCAGCAACTTGCTTGCCATTCTTCTTAAAGTTCCCCTTCTTCCCTTTGCCTTTTTTCTTGAAACTAGTGGTCTTGTTAACCATCAACACTTGATGCTCCTTCTTGATTTCTACCTCTGCATCCTTTAGCATCGCGAAGAGCTCGGGAATTGTCTTATCCATCCCTTGCATATTATAGTTCATCACGAAGCTTTTGTAGCTTGGTGGCAGTGATTGAAGAACTCTGCCAATGACACTATCATCAGGAAGATTAACTCCTAGTTGAGTCAAGTGGTTGTGGTACCCAGTCATTCTGAGTATATGTTCACGGACAGAACTATTCTCCTCCATCTTGCAGCTATAGAACTTATTGGAGACTTCATATCTCTCAATTCAGGCATTTGCTTGAAATATTAACTTCAACTCCTGTAACATCTCATATGCTCCATGACGTTCAAAACATCGTTGAAGTCCCGATTCTAAGCCGTAAAGCATGGCACACTGAACTATCGAGTAGTCATCAGCTTTGCTCTACCAGACGTTCATAACGTCCGGAGTTGCTCCTGCAGCGGGTCTTGCACCTAGCGGTGCTTCCAGGACGTAATTCTTCTATGCAGCAATGAGGATAATCCTCTAGTTATGGACCCAGTCCGTGTAGTTGCTACCATCATCTTTCAACTTAGCTTTCTCTAGGAACGCATTAAAATTCAAAGGAACGGTAGCATGGGCCATTGATCTACAACAACATAGACATGAAAAATACTATCAAATACTAAGTTCATGATAAATTAAAGTTTAATTAATCATATTACTAAAGAACTCCCACTTAGATAGACATCCCTCTAGTCATCTAAATGATCACATGATCCATATCAGCTAAACCATGTCCGATCATCACGTGAGATGGAGTAGTTTTCAATGGTGAACATCACTATGTTGATCATATCTACTATATGATTCACGCTCGACCTTTCGGTCTTAGTGTTCCGAGGCCATATCTGCATATGCTAGGCTCGTCAAGTTTAACCCGAGTATTCTGCGTGTGCAAAACTGGCTTGCACCCGTTGTATGTGAATGTAGAGCATATCACACCCGATCATCACGTGTTGTCTCGGCACGACGAACTGTAGCAATGGTGCATACTTAGGGAGAACACTTATACCTTGAAATTTAGTGAGATATCATCTTATAATGCTATCGCCGTACTAAGCAAAATAAAATGCATAAAGGATAAACATCACATGCAATCAAAATAAGTGATATGATATGGCCATCATCATCTTGTGCCTTTGATCTCCATCTCCAAAGCACCGCCAAGATTACCATCGTCACCGGCTTCACACCTTGATCTCCATCGTAGCATCATTGTCGTCTCGCCAACTATTGCTTCTACGACTATCGCTGCCGCTAAGTGATAAACTAAAGCAATTACATGGCGATTGCATTTCATACAAGAAAGCGACAACCATAAGGCTCCTGCCAGTTGCCAATAACTTTTACAAAAACATGATCATCTCATACAACAATTTATATCTCATCACGTCTTGACCATATCACATCACAACATGCCCTGCAAAAACAAGTTAGACGTCCTCTACTTTGTTGTTGCAAGTTTTACGTGGCTGATACGGGCTTCTAGCAAGAACCGTTCTTACCTACGCATCAAAACCACAATGATTTTTCGTCAAGTGTGCTGTTTTAACCTTCAACAAGGACCGGGTGTAGTCAAACTCGATTCAACTAAAGTTGGAGAAACAGACACCCGACAGCCACATGTGTGCGAAGCACGTCGGTAGAACCAGTCTCATGTACGCGGTCATGTAATGTCGGTCCGGGCCGCTTCATCCAACAATACCGCCGAATCAAAGTAAGACGTTGATGGTAAGCAGTATGACTATTATCGCCCACAACTCATTGTCTTCTATTCGTGCATATAACATCTACGCATAGACCTGGCTCTCATGCCACTGTTGTGGAATGTAGTATTTCAAAAAAATTCCTACGATCACGCAAGATCTATCTGGGAGAAGCATAGCAATGAGCGGGGAGAGTGTGTCCACGTACCCTCGTAGACTGAAAGCGTAAGCATTTAGTAACGTGGTTGATGTAGTCGAACGTCTTCGCGATCCAACCGATCCAAGCATCGAACGTACGGCACCTCCATGTTCAGCACACGTTCAGCCCGATGACGTCCCTCGAGCTCTTGATCCAATTGAGGGTGAGGGAGAGTTCTGTCAGCATGACGGCGCGGTGACGGTGATGATGGAGTTACCGGCGCAGGGCTTCGCCTAAGCACTACGACGATATGACTGAGGTGGTAAACTATGGAGGGGGGCACCGCACACGGCTAAGACAATTGATCTTGTGTGTTCTAGGGTGCCCCCTGCCCCCGTACATAAAGAAGGGGAGGGGGAGGCTGGTCGGCCCCTGTAGGGCGCGCACGGAGAGAGGAGTCCTACTAGGACTCCAAGTCCTAGTAGGATTCCTCCTGGTGGAAGGGGGAAGGAGGAAGGGAGAGGGAGAAGGGAAGGAAAGGGGGGCGCCGCCCCTTCCCCTAGTCCAATTCGGACCCAAGGAGGGGAGCGCGGCCAGCCCCTTGTGGCTCTTCTCTCTCGCCACTAAAGCCCATGAAGGCCCATTAGTTCCCCCAGGGGGTTCCGATAACCCTCCGGCACTCCGATAGTTACCCGGTACCTCTCGGAACTCATCCGGTGTCCGAATAACATCGTCCAATATATCAATCTTCATGTCTCGACCATTTCGAGACTCCTCGTCATGTCCGTGATCTTATCTCGGACTCCGAACAAACTTCGGTCATCAAATCACATAACTCATAATACAAATCATCATCGAACGTTAAGCGTGCAGACCCTAGGGGTTCGAGAACTATGTAGACATGACCGAGACACATCTCCGGTCAATAACCAATAGTGGAACCTGGATGCTCATATTGGCTCCTACATATTCTACAAAGATCTTTATCGGTCAAACCGCATAACAACATACGTTGTTCCCTTTGTCATCGTTATGTTACTTGCCCGAGATTCGATCATCGGTATCAACAAACCTAGTTCAATCTTGTTATCGGCAAGTCTCTTTACTCGTTCCGTAATGCATCATCCCGCAACTAACTCATTAGTCACATTGCTTGCAAGGCTTATAGTGATGAGCATTACCGAGAGGGCCCAGAGATACCTCTCCGATACACGGAGTGACAAATCCTAATCTCGATCTATGCCAACTCAACAAACACCATCGGAGACACATGTAGAGCATCTTTATAATCACCCAGTTACGTTGTGACGTTTGATAGCACACAAGGTGTTCCTCCGATATTCGGGAGTTGCATAATCTCATAGTTAGAGGAACATGTATAAGTCATGATGAAAGCAATAGCAATAAAACTAAACGATCATTTATGCTAAGCTAACGGATGGGTCTTGTCCATCACATCATTCTCTAATGATGTGATCATGTTCATCAAATGACAACACATGTCTATGGTTAGGAAACTTAACCATCTTTGATTAACAAGCTAGTCAAGTAGAGGCATACTAGGGACACTCTGTTTGTCTATGTATTCACACATGTACTAAGTTTCCGGTTAATACAATTCTAGCATGAATAATAAACATTTATCATGATATAAGGAAATATAAATAACAACTTTATTATTGCCTCTAGGGAATATTTCCTTCATGTTCATCGGGATAGTACACAGGAATTGCTGTTGGCATATAATGAAAAAAGCACAGGAGAAGCTTGGGAAGCTGATGGCTGACGATGAGCCACTAAACAATGCATTCAAGGATTGTGTTGACAAAAGCCTGACTGGTATTTTACTTCCCACCCTAACTACCTTAAAATACAAGAAATGGGTTTACATGCATGATATCAACAGTTACCATGTAATAAGGTGACAGATTACCAGAGGATTATAACAAAATTACCTCCATTCATTATTTTCTGTACTAAACCTATCATGTTCATGTTTGTTGCACGCATTTCGGTTGTTCACCCCACTAGTTACAACAAGAATTTTCAATCACCAGCTAGTGGTGATTGATAGGAATCTTTTTTGTTGCTAGTTAAAAATGTTGCTTGTACTACACACACAGAGTGGTATTCGCTGCGGACAAAAAAATCATCCTATGTGCAATGTACTTACCATGATGCTTGAACTAAAGTAACCAAGTGTGTGTGATAGAATTATCAACAACAGTGGTGTTTCAAGTTACCAATATGTATGAACCAAGTTTATCATCCTTCAATACCTGATGTTACCATGTTTCTGTTATGAATGCAGTTGAGGAGTTTGAGCACAAGTGGTGGGTGATGATGGAAGCGTATGGCCAGACCGACAACGAGCATTTCCAATGGCTGTGGGAGAACAGGAAGTGTTGGGTCCCGGTATACTATATGCATGATTTTTTTCGTTCTTGCAGACCACGGCAAGAAGCGAGGGTTTTAACTCTGTGCTCAAGAAGTATGTCAACCCAAACAACTCACTGGTCGAATTCGCACAATAGTACACTGCGATACAGGATAAGGTGATGGCTAGCATGTCAAAAGAGCAGTTGGAAACAGTGTACAAAGAAACCGAAATGTACTCGATGAACCCGCTGGAGATGCAGGTGTGGGGGCTGTACACGCATAACCTGTTTTGCAAGTTCCAGGTGGAGATGAAGGTGAAATCAGCCTACAGATGCGACGCATTGGATGATGGTACTTTCAAGGTCAGCTCAGTGCGGGGGATAATGTCAAAATATGGGGACAGGGACTACCATGTGCAAGCAAACATGGATGAATGAAGAGACATACTTGTGTACTTCCTGCAAGTTTGATCGTGACAGACTACTGTGCGCACACGTACTATGAGTTATGGACCAGATTGGGGTGTACGAGATACCTGAAAAGTACATCCTAAAGAGGTGGACTTGGGATCCAGAGGAGGATCTTATTCAACCTGATTTCGAACAGCCAACAGTTAAGAAGTCGATGCCAGAGGAGGGGAAAAGTGTCATGCTATATACGTCAATTCGTAAAGAATTTAAGGCATCAGCCAAAGACGCTTGCCGAACAGATGATGGGACCAGATTGGCAAGAAAACACCTGTATAATTTCAAGGAGGAGCTTGAAATCCTGAAGAACAATCAACTTAGAAAAGCAAGAAAGGAAAAGGAAGAAGCAAAAGGATCATTTCAAGGACAGCCGGATCCCTACTCGATACCTGTGGGGCGGGTGAATGAAGACAACTCCGCCACACAGCACCAAAATGCCCCCGATGCAAAACAACAGGAGAACCCAACCACACAGCAAATAAGTGCCACTTATGTGCAACGACAGGAGAACCCCGCCACACAACAAGAAAGTGCTACTAATTTGCAGCGACAGGGTAACCCCGCCACACGGCAAGAAAGTGTGTGTGTGACGATACATGCTAGCAAAAACAATCATGCTTTTGTCATCCAGCCCCCACATCCTGATGCAGCTCCGACCTCAAACACAAAGGTGATACTAGACCTTCCCGAGACTACAACGAAGGGGCTGCCAAAGTCAAAAAGGAAGCAGTCAGGTTTCGAGATTGCAAAGCCCAAGCCAAAAAGGAAATGTGGTGTGTGCGGGGGCTTCGACCACGACAAACACAAATGAAAATCTCCCCTAGCAAATGCAAATGCAAAAATGATGGTGGCCACATTCTTTTCATGGACCATAATGTGCAAGCTACAAGCCCCATAACATTCCAGTTATCAGCATTGTATCATGGAGTTATCATGGCTTTGTAATGCAAAAAAGTGCATATCTATATTTTATGCAAGCTATTAGTACCCTAATATGCCAGTTACCAGCAATGTATGATGAAATTGTCATGGATTTGTAAATCCAAAAAATTATCTACATTTTTTGTAGGCTACCGGCACTGCATTGTATTACTTATGAACAAAAAATTATGCCTGCTTGGACTTCTAAAAATTAGAAGCAAGATGATTGCAGTTATCAAATAAAATGTGATCCAAATTATAATGACAGCAATGAATTTATCATCTGGTGAGTGAGTTTGGACTTTGTATACTATAGTAAAACAACATGTCAACACTTTGCTCCATGACATTGTCATGACAGATTCATGTAAAAAAGTTATCAGCACAGTTTGGTAGAAGTTATCACACTATCGTAAAAAATATCACCTCATCACCCACTGCCGAACAGATGATAACGCCACTTCTTGCATTTGTTTTGATCATGATCTAACCACCTCAAGTCAAAATTTTCCGGAGAGCTGGAATTTGTTCATGAGATAAGGCCGGAACATTTTTTCCATCCCACACCTCAAGATACGTGCAGGCAAAAAATCCGCAATTAATGCTGAAACATTTGTGATGAAAAAACAACACACAATCAGTTTAATTGGAGTTTGCGACCGGGTCAATAAACAGGGATAAGAACATATAGTGGGATGTTAAAAAGAGAGTGAATAATCCACAACTAACCCATTATCCTGTTTCAACACATCAATGTACACAAGTTCATAGTCCTGAATCTGCTTATGTGAGTGCTTGTAATTTATCAACCAAGCCTTCTTTATAGCGTTCATGTATCTTGTCGCGTGCTCGAGAAGAGAAGGACTATCTTGTTCACGCAATGAATCTAGAACTTTGAACCACTTCGCCCTGAGATTTAGTGACAACACATACCAATGCCCGTCATTTGGACCGAGACCCAACTTTTGCAAAGCAGGGAATAGCAGCTGCAAAAAAATAAAAGGCAGTAAGCATGGAAGGGGAGAAAGAACAAAATTACCAAGATAACATATGGTTCTGAAATTCACATGGGAGGCAACTAGAAAAAATTATCAGGGCATAAAGGTCAAAGTTGCCAGTGTGCAGGATAGAGGTTATCATGACATGAAGAACAAATAATGTCAGTGTAAAAAAGATAAGAGTACTGATATTAACAAGATGTTACCAAGACTCTAACTGTAAAGTTACCAGGGCCATCAAACATAACATACCAGATCCAGCAAACATAACATACCTGATCTGGTGACTAAGAATGTAAAACTGGTCCCGTCGGAAATACTTCAGTACACACTTGGATTTGAAGTCTCCTATCAACAGATACACAGATAGCAGCCACGGGAAGATGAGCCTATTTGGGGTTTCCTTGTACTGAAGAATGTGAACATGTAACTCAGCAATGTTGGTTGATAGTTGCCCAATTCCCTTCACACAATTGGCAAGCTCACCGAGGGGGACCCACCTACCATCAATGTTGATGACCCTAACACTACAATACAAAAAAAGATTTTAAAAAATACATTTCAAAAGATGGCACACAAATAATGATTTATGTTAAACAAATGAGATGGAAACATACTCTTTAATCTTAGAGTTAGAATCAGTAGTATGCCTGATAACTTCATTGTAAACAAACTCTTCCTCCTCGGTCGGTGTGAGGGTGGCAAAAGGCGGGAGCAGGTATTTGGACGGGTGGGTGACCCTAACTTTCCGAATAAAGGATTTAGGGGTTGCACTGCGTACTAAATTCTCTATGCGAGGTGGTAACTCTGGTGTAACAAATGTTGGATTTGAGGGTTGTTTGGTCAAAACAGAAAAAACATAACTAAGATGTATAATGTAACAAGGACATGAGTAAGCAAAAGTAAAAAAACATTGAAAACATGAGTTATCAGCAGAAGGGTGAAAGAATTATCAAGTGGTGGGTCATAACTTATCAACTACCACATGTTTTCCATAGTTGAGAAACAAAGAAAGGGATGTATGCAAGGGTTGCAATGTTCATGGAGCAGAAAAAAATTACCTATTTGAACATTCGATTTCCCTTTTAATGCTGGATTGTCATGTTCAAATTGTTCCCACCACATGAGAACCTCATCATCGTCAATCTCGACATCATACACTTGCACACGACCACCTTCCGGTGTTATATAAAAAAAAGAGGGATGAGGACATGGACAGTAGTGATAAACAAGATAATATATTGAAAATAAACAAGTATTAAAAATTGATTCAATATACATTAAGTTATCAGGCCCACATTACAGAAAATGCCAAGTGATGTGAATGTGGATTACCAGCACACTGGTATGGGCTTTAAAAAATAGATAACATTGGTGCATAATAAGGAGCAGGTGTGATAACATCAAAACATGTATTAAAAAGAAGACCAAAAGAACTTTATAGCCCGGAATTGGTAATGAATATATATGGCTGGAGTTATCATGTCCATTGTTCAGAAATTATCAGGATTTGAACATTAGAGTTACCAAGATAGTGGCAAAAAGACTTATCAGGATAATTAAAGAATGAGGGAATAATAAAAAAATTCATATGAATAAGAGTACACACCTGCTACTACCAGTGCAGTCATGTTTTGTAAGCATGACAACAAATTAAGGAAAATAAATAGGCAATGATAGGAGATGTATGTATCACGCGCTTACTAAAGTTAGTAACAGATAAAAGTGGTTCAGTTATCAGGCCCATGGTTGGTGTGATAACATCAGCTTTCAAAACTGACAAAGTTACTAGGGGGAAAGAGGATGGAGTTATCACCAGGAGAAGGGGTTACCAGAAAAAGAAACATATTGTATGTTATCATCTATGCTAGCGTCCTACAAAATATTTTAGGGAACACAACAGGAAATATATTCCGAGTACTGAAAGCACATATGTTCATTTTCATCACACAAAGCATAGAAGTAGTATTACATTCATCGATACACACGAAAGCATAGAAAATTCCAAACACATAAATAACGGGAGCACACCCAACCACAAAGAAAAGTTGTACACTGACATATGTCAATCCATCACTCTCGCTGCAGAAAGCGAAGACGCAAGGAATTCACTTACCACTTTACCAGAGTTGGGTGGTGATACGTCTCCAACATATCAACTTTTCCTAACACTTTTCCTCTTGTTTTGGACTCTAATTTGCATGATTTGAATGAAACTAACCTCAGACTGACGCTGTTTTCAGCAGAACTACCATGGTGTTGTTTTTGTGCAAAAAAAAGTACTCGGAATGGAGCGAAACTTTGCCAGGATTTTTTATATCAATAATAAGAATTTTTGGAGCCAAGACCCACCAGAGAGGGGCCCTGGGTGGGCACAACCCACCAGGGCGTGCCCCACTCTCCTGGCGCGCCCAGGTGGGTTGTCCCCACCTGGTGGCCCCGCAGACCCTGAAACCGACGCTATAAATTCCTATTTTTCCAGAAAAAATCAGGGAGAAAGAATTATCGCGATCCACGAGACGGACCGCCGTCACCTCCTATTCTTCATCGGGGGGCCAGATCTGGAGTCCGTTTGGGGCTTCGGAGAGGGGGATCTTCGGTCATTATCATCACCAACCCTACTCCATCACCAATTTCATGATGCTCCCCACCGGGAGTGAGTAGTTCCTTCGTAGGCTCGCTGGTCGGTGAGGAGTTGGATGAGATTCATCATGTAATCGAGTTAGTTTTGTTAGGGCTTGATCCCTAGTATCCACTATGTTCTTAGATTGATGTTGCTATGACTTTGCTATGCTTAATGCTTGTCACTTTCGGCCCAGGTGCCATGAACTCAGATCTGAACCGTTTATGTTATCATCATTATATCCAAGTTTTAGATCCGATCTTGCAAGTTATAGTCACCTACTACGTGTTATGATTCGGCAACCCCGGAGTGAAAACAACCGGGCCCACTCCCGGTGATGACCGTTGAGGGAGTCCTGGATTAGGGGGTCCTCGGACAGCCAGACTATATCCTTTGGACAGACTGTTGGACTATGAAGATACAAGATTGAGGACTTCATCCCGTGTCCGGATGGGACTCTCCTTGGCGTGGAAGGCAAGCTTGGCGATACGAATATGTAGATCTCCTCCCTTGTAACCGACTCTGTGTAACCCTAGCCCCCTCCGGTGTCTATATAAACCGGAGGGTTTAGTCCGTAGGACAACAACAATCATACCATAGGCTAGCTTCTAGGGTTTAGCCTCTACGATCTCGTGGTAGATCAACTCTTGTAATACTCATATCATCAAGATCAATCAAGCAGGAAGTAGGGTATTACCTCCATCGAGAGGGCCCGAACCTGGGTAAACATTGTGTCCCCCGCCTCCTATTACCATCCGCCTTAGACGCATAGTTCGGGACCCCCTACCTAAGATCCGCCGGTTTTGACACCGGCATTGGTGCTTTCATTGAGAGTTCCACTGTGCCGTCACCATAAGGCTTGATGGCTCCTTCGATCATCGGCAATGATGCGATCCAGGGTGAGGTTTTCCTCCCCGGACAGATCTTCGTGTTCGGCGGCTTCGTACTACGGGCTAACTCGCTTGGCCATCTGGAGCAGATCGATAGCTACGCCCCTGGCCATCAGGTCAGGTTTGGAAACTTGAACTATACTGCCGACATCCGCGGAGACTTGATCTTCGATGGATTCGAGCCCATGTCAGGTGCGCCGCACAATCACGACAAGCATGATTTAGCTCTGCCGTCAGACTGTGTTCGGGAGATCACACCTGCAACTACCCCGACCCTCAATCCGGAACAAATTGCGCCATCTGTGGACGGGTGGATGGACCCCGCCACGGAGGCCGCACACTCAGTGGAGATAGTGCCGAATACTAACTTCACCTCCTGCGAGACCCGTGTTGCCGAACCGTTGGATTCGTCCCCGGCCACGGACTCCGAGCCGCTTGTGTCCGTGCCCATCAAATCTGGTGGGGCGCCGATCATGGAGTTTACCTCCGCGGATATCTTTCAGCACTCGCCTTTTGGCAATGTGATAAATTCATTAAGGTCTCTCTCCCTGTCAGGAGACCCTTGGCAGAACTATGTCCGGCTAGAATGGGATGCGGACGACGAAGAAATTCGCGACCCACCCACCACCCACTTAGTAGCCACTGACGACGATTTAACCGACATGCTCGATTTCGACTCCGAAGACATCAACGGTATGGACGACGATGCAGGAGACGAACAAGAACCACCGCCCACAGGGCACTGGACGGCCAACTCATCATATGATATATACATGGTGGACACCCCCAAAGAAGGGGATGGCGACAAGACAACGGAGGATAATCCCTCCAAGAAGCAACCCAAGCACCGACGTCAGCGGCGCCTCTAAGTCTCGCCATAGCAAAAGCAGCAACACCGGCACAAGAGACAATAACGCTCCGGATAGTGCCGAAGACGACGATAATCCCCTCCAGCCAAACCTCGAGCGGGAGGATGAACAAGCTAGCCCTCCGGAACAGGCAGCAAACGGAGAATCAGAGGATGACAATTACATGCCTCTCTCCGAAGACGAAGTGAGCCTCGGCGACAAAGAATTTGTCGTGCCTGAGGATCCCGTCGAGCAGGAACGCTTCAAGCGCCGGCTTATAGCCACAGCAAACAGCCTGAAGAAAAAGCAACAACAGCTTCGAGCTGATCAAGATCTGCTAGCGGAAAGATGGACCGAAGTCCTGGCAGCCGAGGAATACGAACTCGAGCGCCCAACCAAGAGTTATCCAAAGTGTAGGTTGCTACCTCAGCTCGAGGAGGAAGCATTGAAACCTATATCACCAGCGTATGATACGGCTGATCGGCCACCTCGTGGCCGAGACAAAGAGGCATTTCAGCCCGAAGTCCAGCCCGCACCCCGCCGCCAATCAAACAAAAATACCAAGGCCCGGGGCAACACGCGGGACCTGCGAGACGTATTGGAAAACAAGGCAAAACATGCAAGATCGACCTACGGATCACGGGGGCGCACACCAACGCGGGACGATGACCGTCATGCCGGATACACTAAAAGCAAATCCGGCCGGGCCAAATACAGCAAGCAAGACTCATATGAAATGCGTCATGATATAGCCCGGCACAGAGGCACCGCACACCCCCTATGCTTCACTGGTGAAGTAATGGATCACAAATTCCCAGAGGGTTTTTAACTCGTAAATATTGACTCATACGATGGTACAACAGATCCCGTGGTATGGATCGAGGATTTCCTCCTCCACATCCACATGGCTCGCGGTGATGATCTACATGCCATCAAGTACCTCCCACTAAAACTCAAAGGACCAGCTCAACATTGGCTGAATAGCTTGCCAGCAGACTCCGTTGGCAGTTGGGAGGATATGGAAGACGCATTCCTTGACAAGTTCCAGGGCACTTATGTGCGACCACCGGATGCTGATGACTTGAGCCATATAACTCAGCAGCCAGGGGAATCGGCCAGGCAATTCTGAACTCGGTTCCTAACTAAGAAAAACCAAATTGTCGACTGTCCGGATGCAGAGGCCTTAGCGACATTTAAGCATAACATCCATGATGAGTGGCTCGCCCGGCACCTCGGCCAGGAGAAGCCGAAGTCTATGGCAGCCCTCACGACGCTCATGATCTGCTTTTGTGCGGGCGAAGACAGCTGGCTGGCTCGCAGCAACAACACATCAAGAAGTCATGGCACTTCAGATACAAAGGATACTAACGGCAGACCACGTCGTAACAGACACAAGCGCCGCAACAACGGCGACAACGCCGAAGACACGATAGTCAATGCCGGATTCAGCGGCTCTAAATCCGGTCAGCGGAAGAAGCCGTTCAAAAGAAGCAATCCGGGCCCGTCCAGTTTGGACCGCATACTCGATCGCTCGTGTCAAATTCACGGCACCCCCGATAAGCCAGCCAATCACACCAACAGAGAATGCTGGGTGTTCAAGCAGGTTGGCAAGTTGAACGCCGAAAACAGGGACAAGGGGCTGCATAGCGACGACGAGGAAGAGCCTCGGCCGCCAAACACAGGAGGTCAGAAGAGATTCCCTCCACAAGTGAAAACGGTGAACATGATATACGCAACCCACATTCCCAAGAGGGAACGGAAGCGTGCACTAAGGGACGTCTATGTGATGGAGCCAGTCGCCTGTAACGCCCAGGATGCGGCTATATCTCTCACGTGTCGAGGCACGACTTAGAGGCATAACCGCATTGTAGGTTTTGTCGCAAGAAGGGTCATCTTCACACAATCCCATGTAATGAAAAAGAATGGGATAAAGAGAGTTGGCTTACAATCGCCACTTCACATAAATAACAAGTTAAACATACATCATCTAGAATACAATCAAGGTCCGACTACGGAACCAAAATAAAAGAAGACAACCCCAAATGCTAGATCCTCGATCGTCCCAACTAGGCTCCACTACTGATCATCAGGAAATGAAACATAGTAACGACCAAGTTCCTCGTCGAACTCCCACTTGAGCTCGGTTGCGTTGCCTGCACTGGTA
Source organism: Triticum aestivum (assembly GCF_018294505.1). NCBI lineage: Eukaryota > Viridiplantae > Streptophyta > Magnoliopsida > Poales > Poaceae > Triticum > Triticum aestivum. The sequence goes on from NC_057802.1 coordinate 500,449,312, forward strand.
TCGTCGGCACCTGCAACTGTTTTGGAAGTATCTGTGAGTCACGAGGACTCAGCAATCTCACACCCACGAGATCAAGACTATTTAAGCTTATGGGCAGGAAAGGGGTAATGAGGTGGAGCTGCAGCAAGCACTAAGCAAATATGGTGGCTAACATACGCAAATAAGAGCGAGAAGAGAAGCAACGCAACGGTCGAGAAGCTAGAAGTGATCAAGAAGTGATCCTGAAGCTACTTACGTTCATTCATAACCCAAACCGTGTTCACTTCCCGGACTCCGCCGAAAAGAGACCATCACGGCTACACACGCGGTTGATGTATTTTAATTAAGTCAAGTGTCAAGTTCTCTACAATCGGACATTAACAAATTCCCATCTGCCACATAACTGCGGGCACGCCTCTCGAAAGTTTATACCCTGCAGGGGTGTCCCAACTTAGCCCATCACAAGATCTCACGGTCAACGAAGGATATTCCTTCTCCCGGGAAGACCCGATCAGTCTAGGAATCCCAGTTACAAGACATTCCGACAATGGTATAACAAGACCAGCAAGACCACCCGACTGTGCCGACAAATCCCGATAGGAGCTGCACATATCTCGTTCTCAGGGCACACCGGATGAGCGAAGCGTACAAGTACCAACGTAACCCAAGTTGCCAAGGGACGGTCCCGCACGGTGCTCTAGTTTGGACCAACACTCAGAGGAGCACTGGCCCGGGGGGTTAAAATAAAGATGACCCTTGAGTCCGCGGAACCCAAGGGAAAAAAGGCTTAGGTAGGCAAATGGTAAAACCAAGGTTGGGCCTTACTGGAGGAGTTTTATTCAAAGCGAACTGTCAAGGGGGTCCCATAATCACCCAACCGTGTAAGGAACGCAAAATCAAGGAATATAACACCGGTATGACGGAAACTAGGGCGGCAAGAGTGGAACAAAACACCAGGCATAAGGCCGAGCCTTCCACCCTTTACCAAATATATAGATGCATTAATTAAATAAGAGATATTGTGATATGCCAAAATATTCATGTTCCAACATGGAACCAACTTCAACTTCACCTGCAAACGTTATAGGAAGGGCTGAGCAAAAGCGGTAACTTAGCCAAACAACGGCTTGCTAGGAAAGGATGGTTAGAGGCTTGACATGGCAATATGGGAGGCATGATAAACAAGTGGTAGGTAGCGCAAGCATAGCGATAGAGCGAACAACTAGCAAAGCAAAGATAGAAGTGATTTCGAGGGTATGGTCATCTTGCCTGAAATCCCGCAAGGAAGAAGAACGAATCCATGAAGAAGACAAACAGACGTAGTCGAACGAATCCTCACAGCTCCGGAACGAAACCGAAGCTAATGAGAGAAGCAAATCGGAAAGAAGCAAACAACATGGTAAACAACCATCACATAAACATGGCATGATGCACAATCAAGCATGATGCATGTCCGGTTTAATGAGGCATGGCATGGCAAAGTGCAACAATCAACACTACAAATTAAGTGGAGCTCAATATGCAACGAGTTGCATATTGACGAAACACCACATTCAAGTATTTAGTTCTCTCTCATTTAGGTACACATCAATATTAAATGTTGGTTAACATGACAAGAGGAGAAGCATAAGTAAATTAACTATTTAGGCAAGTTTAAATGAGGCCGGAAACAACAAACAACAATTCCGGGAGATCCCCATGTGCATATTTTGATTTTGCTACTGTTCTGCCCTAAACCATATTTTAATGTTGTTAAGCAGTAAAACAAAGTGCATCAAGTTAAACTAGGCATTTTTCTACCCCATTTGCATATAAAGTTTATTTAAAATCGAGCTACGGTTATTTAGTTATGAAATAAATCATTTTAGCATGGCATTTAAGCAAATTAAAGCAAACAGCATTTTAAACATTTTAAACATGGATGAAAGCAGCATATTATGAAGCTAGATGAAATTCTAAGCATTTTACATGTTTAAAACATTTTAATCTGATGCACGGTAGTGGAGTTATTAATGCATGAACAAGGAGGGGTTTTTTGTAAATCTGCTAATTCCCTGGAAATTAGACAAATTCGCAGACCGGAAAAAAACTACATTGGGCCGAAAATGCTGGGCGCTGGGGCGCTCACCATGGGCTTCGACCCGTCGGTGAGGAGGTGGAGGCAGGCCGCGGGGCGCAGGCTGGGCCTTGGCGCGCAGGAGGGACTTGGCGGTCCAGCGTGCGAAGCAGAGGGGCGAGCAGCTCGAGTTGCTGCTGCTCGTTTTTGAAGAACAGCAGCAGGGGAACAGTAGCGCGATGCAGAGGCTTGGCGAGGCGGGACTTGGACGATGTGGCACGGCGGCGCTCGGGCGACTCCGGCAGGAGGAGGCTGGGAACACAGGGCCTCGCCGGATCTTGCGGAGGCGACGACGAACGGAGCAGGGTGGTGGCGCAGCTGCAAAGCCATGGCAGGGAAATAAATTCAGAGAAGTGGCAGAGAGGGAGGAAGGAGATACGAGAAGGAGAGGGACGGGCAGAGGGAGGCGGACCCGGATCCGGTCGCAGGAGGTCACCGGGGTCCCGTTCCCTGCCGGATCGAAGCGGAGGCGGGCTGGCGGACTTGGAGCTCCAAGCTTCAGTAGGGCGCAGCCATGGCGTGGTGCTTCTGCGAGGAAAACACAGAGAGGGGCGAGACGTGAGAGGAGATTGAAGGAACCATAGGAAGGAAGGGAAAGGAGAGGCGGCGCGACGGGGCCAGTCTAGTAGTCTAGGTCGACGGAGGGCGAGGTCGCCAGCAGCAGGTCGAGCTCCTGCTTGAGGAAGGAGGCGCGCGAGGTGGTGCTTCGGCACGGGAGTTCGAGGCGGCGGGGTCGACGTGCTCGGGAATGAGGGCGCCATGGGAGGAGCACGAGAGGAGCTCGGGGTAGGAGGCGCGCTGGAGCAAGGGCTGGAGGGGTCCTGGTGCTCCGGTGGCTTGTGGTGGCAGGGGGATTGGGCGAGCGGTGCTGGTTGGATGGATCGAGGGAGGAGGCTTGCGGGCTGATTGGAAGAAGAATGGGGATGGATCCCGAGGGAGATTTGGTGGAGTGGCAGCGGCTGGCTGGGAGGATGGGACATCTCCCTAAATTTTAGGGTTGGTCTCTACATATAGCAGGCGGGAGGAGTTTTAGGTGCGTCCGATCGTCATCGGACGGCTCCGGGTCAATTGGGTAGTCAAAATAAGAAAAGAAAGAAGTATTGTGGTATTTTAGGGTTGATCCGGACTCAACGGTTACGACTGAGGGGGGTCGGGTTCGGGACAGCTTTCGGACGCGCATGAGAGGGAGTCTGGAGTCTGAGAGAGGCCGACAAAGACAAAGAGGCCTGACAAAGGTGAACGGAGACAAAGCGAGAAGCGGCAACTACAAACGACTACGAGTTTTATGAAAACATGTGAATGCAATGCGGATGATGACATGATGAAATGCAACAACAACAACACCAATAAAACACACCACGGTCACGCAAAACATGGAACGCATCTAGAGCGCCGGTCTTGGGGCGTTACATCGCCCCAAAGTTCAACCCATGGTCCTCTTGTCTGATCACCTTCGATCGCAGGGACCACCCCACTAGTATCCGTCATGGCGGATCTGCCGCATTGGTCCTTGACCCCATCATCGACGGATTTCACCTCACCCGAGTCCTGATGGACGGCGGCAGCAGCCTGAACCTGCTCTATTAGGATACAGTGCGCAAAATGGGTATAGACCCCTCGAGGATCAAACCCACTAAAACCACCTTCAAAGGTGTCATCCCAGGTGTAGAGCCCCATTGCACGAGCTCAATCACACTAGAACTGGTCTTCGGATCTCCGGACAACTTCCGAAGCGAGGAGTTAATCTTCGATATCGTCCCGTTCTGCAGTGGCTATCACGCACTGCTCGGACGAACCGCATTTGCCAGACTCAATGTGGTACCGCATTATGCATACCTCAAGCTCAAAATGCCAGGACCTCGTGGGGTTATAACAGTCAATGGAAACACAGAACGCTCACTCCGCACGGAGGAGCACACTGCGGCCCTCGCAGCTGAGGCACAAAGCAGCCTTTTAAGGCAACCCGCCAATTCGGCGATAAAGCCCCCGGATACCTTCAAGCGAGTCCGGAGTAACCTGCAACAGGATCGCCTGGCACGTTTAGAGCTCGCCTAGCAATTCGGCCCCCGCCCTAGTCCCAGTCAAGCGACGAAATCTGTGCCGCGCGTACATAATTACGCACTAAAAATACCATGGGCATAGGTGGGGGCACGACCAGGGCACGTCCCACAATGCGGCTCAACCACCTCAGGGGCTGTATATCTTAATCATTTTTTCTCTTTCAGGACCTTACTCTCTGGAAGCCCCTCTTCGGCAGTCTGATTGCTGGACACATTACGGGAAGGAAAAACCAAGGAGGCAAGAAGCTAAGACGTACAAGGGAATCCCCAGGTGGTCTCTAATAACGATCGAAGTACCCGTTTTAAATACCCATACGCAACTTGCCCTTCGATAGGATATGTCAAATAGTCCTATTTTTTGCTTATTGCACTACTTGTATCAGTACGCTTCGACGTATTATTTAAATAACAATGCATAGCATTAGTCCATTATTGCAATACCCTTCTCTTTTCTTGTCTGTTTATTTACGACAACTTGCACCCATACATTCTGGTACGACCAATACGCCAGGGGCTTCAGTATACCCCATAATACGGCATGAGAAATCTGAACACTTTCGACAGTGCGGCACCCCAAACTTATAGCATTATATGCATCAGCTCCGAATCATGTCTTGGGTCAATAGTTGGATTTGCCCGACTCCCATGTTTTGGTACCTTATGTTCCGCAATATCGGCTAAGGTAGTGCTAGGAGAACTACTGCGATTGTGTCCCGGTTCTTCCGGACGAGCACCTCAGTAGAGAAAGCCAAAAACTGACTGTCATGATAAGGCGAGAGCTTGTCGCTGTTCGAGAGGTCTCAAGTCCTTAAAGACTTTTTCCGCTTCGGGCGAGGAGTCGGCCTTGCCCGACTTAGGCGTATATAGCACCCCAAATTCGGCCTTCCGAATACTAAGGGCTTCGCCACAATTTAAAATTGTAGACTTCTATGGCTAAGTGAGAGTGATAAAGCCTTATAGTCCGATTGCCTGGTTCGTTGTGCTGAACACCTTCCTCGAAGGACCCAAAATTGGGATAAAGAGTGCTCAGGTTTATCCCGAACACCTCAGTACTAGTTACATGGGGGCAGAAGCCGACGACTGGCCAACTCTCAGATTTTATAAACGGCCGCACAGAAGGTAATATTTTAAATTCACAAGGGTTGCATAGCACAAATGAACTTGTTTCATATTACAGGATCGCATGAGTACATTCATTCGAAATTTACATCCTTAGTACATTCCTCCGCCACAAGGCGAGAACCCTTCAGGACACTGTTATAATACATCTCGGGGTGGCGATGCTCCTTGCCTTCCGGCGGCCCCTCCTTCACCAGCTTCTCTGCGTCCAGCTTCGCCCGGTGCACCTTTGCTCGGGCAAAAGCCTTGCGCGCGCCCTCGATGTAGACAGACCGCTTTATGACGTCAAGCCGCGGGCAGGCATTCTCAAGCCGCCTCACCAGGCCGAAGTAGCTATCAGGCAGGTGATCGCCAGGCCACATCCGGACTATAAGACCCTTCATGGCCTGTTCGGCCGCCTTGTGGAGCTCGATCAGTTGCTTCAGCTGGTCGCTCAAAGGCATAGGGTGTTCGGTCCCAGTATACTGAGACCAGAACAACTTCTCCGTCGAGCTCCCCTCCTCGGCCCGGTAGAATTCCGCGGCATCTGATACACTGCGGGGTAGATCTGCGAACGCTCCTGGAGAGCTCCGAACTCGGGTAAGTAAAAGAAAATTTTCTTTCACATGCTTGCTTTGCATAATGAATGCCTTGCCCGCCGCTATCTTCTTAACTGCCTCAATTTCCTAGAGGGCCTTTTGGGCTTCGGCTTTGGCGTGTTGTGCGCTTTCGAGGGCCTTCACAAGCTCGGACTCTCGCGTCTTAGAGTCAAGCTCCAAGGACTCGTGTTTCTTGAAGAGAGCCTGGAGCTCTTGCTGCACCTCGCCCACCCGGGCCTCTTGTTTTTCCCGCTCAATGCGCTCCTTGGCCGCCTTGTTCTCGGCCTCGGACAGCGCCTTCTTCAGGGTCGCCACTTCGGTCGTGGCCCCTGGCAAAATTCATGACGATCCTATGATCTAAGCAACCACCCTTGTTTTTTCTTATCAATATACAGACGGGGTATAACTTACCTTTGTTCTCTTCGAGCTCCCTTTTGGCAAGGCTGAGCTCTTCCTTGGACCACTCAAGGTCCCGCTTCAGTGCGGCGACCTCCACAGTACGTGCGGCAGCGGCTAGCAGTGAAGCCTGCATGTGCACATAGACATATTTAGATTAGACTCCTGCGGTTATTATTTGATCCTCTATTCGGCCTTTCTTCGCAAACGCCAAACAGAGCATCAGGGGCTAGTGTCTATGCGGTAACATTCTCTTATAATCTGGTTACTTACCTCAAAGCCTGTTAGGAGGCTGGCACAGGCTTCAGTCAGTCCGCTCTTGGCGGACTGAACCTTCTTGACCTCCGCACTCATGATAGTGCGGTGTTCTTCGTCGATGGAAGCGCCGCGAAGCACTTCCAGCAAGTTGTCCGATGCCTCTGGATGGATAGAGGCCATCAGCACAGGCGTCTTGCCCCTCTTAGCGAGGGGTTGCCTGATAGAGTCCGGAACCACTGGAGGTTCCGACGCAGTATTCGGCTGGGGGCCGAATTTGCTGCCCCCATCATCAGAGCCCATCGGAGTCTTGCTCCCCTTGTGCCCAGCATCCGGAAGGTCACCTTGAGGCGCCTCCAGGACTACCTCTCCTCGACTCGGTGCCCTCTGAGACAACACTTCAACGTTGTCCGTAGGGCGAGGGGAGGAGGCGGTCGGAAGTGAATCACTGTTCAAATCCGACGGGTCCAAAGAACCATCCGATGAAGATACGTCGATATGGGCTCGGGACGGACTGCATAATCATGTTCGGCGTGATGAGAAGCAGTTCAATAAAACATACCAAGAATTATTATAGTATCCGGATACTTACGACTTCGCCAGGGGCTTGTCCCTGGGCAACCACTCCTCTTCGCTGAAGGCGGCGGTGGTGGAGTTGTCCGGAAGGAGGGTTCTTCCCTTCTTGGACCCCTCGGCCGCCCCGGACGGGGCGACCTTCCTTTTCTTGTCTCCCCCGGCTGGGGGGAGAACTCTCCTCTTCCTCCTCCTCGTTTTCACGGGAGGAGTGCGTCTCAGTGTTATCAGACGATGAGTCCGATATAACCTGGCGCCGGAGACCTTTCCGGGTCCCTGTGGCCTTCTTCTTGGCCTTCTTCTCCGGCACCTCATAAGGCGCCGGAACCAGCATCTCCCTTAGGAGAGCATCTGCTGGATCTTCGGGCAGGGGGGCTGGACAATCGATCTGCTCCACTGTCTCGACCCAGTCCTGGAAAATGGCGTGGGGGCTTAGATCCCGCGCATGGTCAAACTGGGGAAAATGAACATCTTACGAGATATAAAAGACTTACCGGATTGGCAGGGTGCTTTGCGCTGAGTCCGCGGTCCTCGATAATAGGAGGAGGTACCTCGGCACCCTTGAACAGCACCTTCCAGACGTCCTTGTGCGTCGTGTTGAAAAGCTCTCGCAGCGTCTGGTGCTCGGCCGGGTCGAACTCCCACAAATTGAATGCCCGTCTTTGACACGGGAGAATCCGGCGGAAGAGCATGACTTGGACCACGTTGATGAGCTTGATTTTCTTGCTCATCATGTTTTTGATGCACGTCTGGAGTCCGGTCAACTCTACCGAGGAACCCCAGGACAGGCCCTTCTCTTTCCAGGAGGTGAGCCGCATGGGGATTCCAGATCGAAATTCGGGGGCCGCTACACAATTGGTGTCGCGCAGCTCGGTGATGTAGAACCACCCCGATTGCCACCCCTTTATGGTCTCCACATAGGAGCCTTCAAGCCATGTGACGTTGGGCATTTTGCCCACCATGGCGCCTCCGCACTCCGCCTGCTGGTCGACCACCACCTTCGGTTTAACATTGAAGGTTTTCAGCCACATGCCGAAGTGGGGCCTGATGCGGAGGAAAGCCTCGCACACGACGATAAACACCGAGATGTTGAGGATGAAATTGGGGGCCAGATCGTGAAAGTCCAGCCCGTAGTAGAACATGAGCCCATGGATAAATGGGTGGAGGGGAAATCCCAGTCCGCGGACGAAGTGGGTAAGGAAAACCACCCTCTCATGGGGTTTTGGAGCAGGGATGATCTGCCCCTCATCTGGCAGCTGGTGTGCGATATCCGCGGCCAGATATCCGGCTCTCCGTAGCTTGGTGATGTCCTCCTCCGTAACGGGGGAGACCATCCACTTGCCTCCCGCTCCGGACATACTTGGAGTGGTTTGAGGAGGAAAACGCGAACTTGGGTGCTATAGCTCGAGTGCGCAAGAATGGATGAGCAAGGAGGAAGAAGGAGTGGGTAAAAACGGCGAATCCTTGTCCCTTTATATGGGCGGAAGAAACTATGCGCCTCCCCACTTACCTGATAAACTTGCTTATTCCCAAAGCGCCGTAATTGATGGCGCGGTTGGGTTACCCACACCCGTATTGATGAGAATCCCGTGATAAGGGGACACGATCTCTGCTTCGACAAGACGTGCCAAGGAAACCGCCTCGCGATATGTGCAGTGGCTGGTTGTGAAAAACGGTTCGAATAATGACCGGAACGTGATGTGATGTCACGCTACATAATGTGTCAGTAGATTAGATTTGTGGAAATATTATTCTGTCTACAGTGGTATGTGGAATTTGTTTTGCAGAGCCGGACACTATCCTTGTGTTCAAAAAAATTCTATGGAGTATTCGAAGGAGGAACCCGCCTTGCAATGCCGAAGACAATCTGTGCGCCGGACTCATCGTCATTGAATCCTGGTTCAGGGGCTACTGAGGGAGTCCTGGATTAGGGGGTCCTCGGACAGCCGGACTATATCCTTTGGCTGGACTGTTGGACTATGAAGATACAAGATTGAAGACTTCGTCCCGTGTCCGGATGGGACTCTCCTTGGCGTGGAAGGCAAGCTTGGCGATACGGATATGTAGATCTCCTCCCTTGTAACCGACTCTGTGTAACCCTAGCCCCCTCCGGTGTCTATATAAACCGGAGGGTTTAGTCCGTAGGATAACAACAATCATACCATAGGCTAGCTTCTAGGGTTTAGCCTCTACGATCTCGTGGTAGATCAACTCTTGTAATACTCATATCATCAAGATCAATCAAGCACGGAAGTAGGGTATTACCTCCATCGAGAGGTCCCGAACCTGGGTAAACATTGTGTCCCTCGCCTCCTGTTACCATCCGCCTTAGACGCACAGTTCGGGACCCCCTACCCGAGATCCGCCGGTTTTGACACCGACAACCGTAGTTTGAGGAGTTCATGTATTCACTATGTGTTAATGCTTTGTTCTGGGTCTCTATTAAAAGGAGGCCTTAATATCCCTTAGTTTCCAATATGGACGCCGCTGCCACGGGAGGGTAGGACAAAAGATGTCATGCAAGTTCTTTTAATAAAGCACGTATAACTATTTACGGAATACATGCCTACATTATATCGATGAACTCGAGCTAGTGCCGTATCGCTCTAGGTTATAACTGTCACATGATGAATATCATCCAACAAGTCACCGATCCAATGCCTACGAATTTATCTTATATTGTTCTTGCTAAGTTACTACTGTTGTCATCACTGTTACACTTGCTACAAAATTACTACTATCATTGTTACTGTTACCGTTGCTACTGTTACTACTATTAAAACTATCAAACTACTTTGCTACTGATCACTTTGCTGTAGATAATTAATCTCCAGTTGTGGTTGAATTGAGAACTCAGCTGTTAATACCTTCAAATATTCTTTGGCTCCCCTTGTGTCGAATCTATAAATTTGGGTTGAATACTCTACCCTCGAAAACTGTTGCGATCCCCTATACTTGTGGGTTATCAAGACCTTTTTCTGGCGCCGTTGCCGGGGAGCATAGCTATATTTGTTGAGTCACTTGGGATTATTATCAATTTATCAATATGAAGAATCTGAAGGATCTAAAGACAAAGATTTATCCCTCAAAGACGAGGGGAGGTAAGGAACTGCCATCCAGTTCTGCTTTAGATTCATCTTCTGTTATGAGTAAACTTGCAACACCACCACATGCTATCAATTCTAATATGTCGCAAGTTATTGATGATGCTACTTCTACTATGAATGATGCTTATGATGATGCTAGTACCTTGCTTGATAATGATGATGTGCCACTTGGTGAATTTCTTGATGGACAAATTGCTAGAGTAATACAACATGATGTTGTTGATTCTAATGATGAGCTTGAAACCGAGATTCCTGAAACACCTGCTAGGACTAGCCTTCCTAGATATGAATTGCCTAAGGTACCGGAAGATTATGTTATGAATGAGGAGACAACTAGAGATATTCTTGCTTGTAAGGATAGAGATGATCTAGAGAAATTATTATGCAAGTATAAAGAAAAATCTCTGAATGCTAGAATGAAATGTGATCCTAAGTTTGCTACTTCACCTATCTTTATTGATGATAAGGATTACGAATTCTCTATCGACCCAGAGTTAATTACTTTGGTTGAATCTGATCCTTTCCATGGTTATGAAACTGAAACTGTTGTGGCACATATTACTAAGTTGAATGATATAGCCACCCTTTTTACTCATGATGAGAAGACTCTCTATTACTTTATTCACAAATTATTTCCTTTCTCATTAAAAGGTGATGCTAAAGCTTGGTACAATACTCTTGCTCATGGTTGTGTGCGTAGTCCCCAAGATATGATTTATTACTTCTCTGAAAAATATTTTCCTGCTTATAAGAAACAAGTTGCTTGATGGCAGCTGGAACTACGTCAGTATTTCCCCGGAGAGGGAGGGATGATGTAGCACAGCGATGGTAGGTATTTCCCTTAGTTATGAAACCAAGGTATCGAACCAGTAGGAGAACCAAGCAACACAACGTAAACAACACCTGCACACAAACAACAACACCTCGCAACCCGACGAGTTAAAGGGGTTGTCAATCCCTTCCGGGGTACGGCGCCTCAAGATAGGCTAGCGGACATGAGGTAAATTGCAGTAGATTGATAGATCGAACGCCAAATAAAATAAATAAAGATAAAACACAGCAAGGTATTTTTGTATTTTTTGGTTTAATAGATCTGAATAAAAATCCAAAGGAAAAGTAGATCGCAAGGCAAATATATGAGAAAGAAGACCCGGGGGCCATAGGTTTCACTAGTGGCTTCTCTCGAGAAAAATAGCAAATGGTGGGTAAACAAATTACTGTTGGGCAATTGATAGAACTTCAAATAATTATGACGATATCCAGGCAATGATCATTACATAGGCATCACGTCCAAGATTAGTAGACGGACTCCTCTCTGCATCTACTACTATTACTCCACACATCGACCGCTATCCAGCATGCATCTAGTGTATTACGTTCATGAAAAAAGGAGTAATGCAATAAGAATGATGACATGATGTAGACAAGATCCGTTTATCTATATGGCGGTAGATATAGATCCCGTCTTTTTATCCTTAGTAGCAACGATACATACGTGTCGTTTCCCCTTCTGTCAGTGGGATCGGGCGCCGTAAGATCGAACCCACTACCGGGCACCTCTTCCCATTGCAAGATAAATAGATCAAGTTGGCCAAACAAACCCAAATATCGGAGAAGAAATACGAGGCTATAAGAGATCATGCATATAAGAGATTAAAGAAACTCAAATAACTTTCATGGATATAAAAATATATGACTGTTCATAAACTCGAAGTTCATCAGATCCCAACAAACACACCACAAAAGAGTTACATCATATGGATCTCCAGGAGACCATTGTATTGAGAATTCAGCGAGAGAGAGAGAGAAAGCCATCAAGCTACTAACTACGGACCTGAAGGTCTACAAAGAACTACTCACGCATCATCGGAGAGGCACCAATGGAAGTGGTGAACCCCTCCGTGATGGTGTCTAGATTGGATCTGGTGGTTCTGGACTCTGCGGCGGCTGGATGAATATTTCGATGCCTCCTTTAGGGTTTCAGGAATATTTGGGTATTTATGGAGCAAAGAGACGGTCCGGGGGCACCCGAGGTGGGCACAACCCACCAGGGCGCGCCTGGGCCTCCTGGCGCACCCTGGTAGGTTTTGCCCCCTCGGGGCACCCCCTAGGTGCAACCAGGGCCCATTGCCTTCCTTCTGGCCCATTAAAAATCATCGTGGAGTTTCGTGGCATTTGGACTTCATTTGATATTGATTTCCTGCGATGTAAAAAACATGGAAAAAAAATAGCAACTGGCAGTTGGCACTATGTCAATAGGTTAGTACCAAAAAATGATATAAAATGGCTATAAATTGATTATAAAACATCCAAGATTGATAATAAAACAGCATGGAACAATAAAAAATTATAGATACGTTGGAGACGTATCACTGCTTTACATGAAATATTTAACTTTGTGCAAACTAAAGAAGAGAGTCTCCCACAAGCTTGGGGGAGGCTTTGCCAGTTACTTAACGCTTTGCATGATCATCCTCTTAAGAAAAATGAAATACTTGACATCTTCTATAATGGACTAACTGATGCTTCTAGCGAATTCCTAGATAGTTGTGCTGGTTGTGTTTTCAGGGAACGAACTGTTGGACAAGCTGAAGAATTATTGAATAACATATTGAAAAATTATGATGATTGGACTCTTCCTGAACCACCGGCTAAGCCCGCTCCGAAGAAGAGGGGTATATTATATCTCAGTCCCGAAGATATGCAAGAGGCAAAGAAATCTATGAAGGAAAAAGGTATTGAAGCTGAGGATGTTAAAAATTTACCTCCTATTGAAGAAATACATGGGCTTAATACACCACCACTGCCTAAGGTGGTAGAGGTAAATTCTCTAATGAAGTTCAATGATAATGATAATCCTCACGATATGCATCCTAGTCAATGCCTTTATGAGTTTGAATCCTATATTAGAAAACAAGATCACTTCAATGCAAATGTTATGAAACAATTGAAATACAATTCTGATATGATTGCTCGCTTGAGTGACTTGTTATTTAGAATATCAAATGATGTTAGAGGTGTTGGACAACATGCTTCTATGGTTCAAACTCAGTTAGAACAAGTTGCTAAATCTCAAAGAGAGTTCCTTGATGAAATGAATAATAATATACATGACTTTGCTGTTAGAGTTGCAACTAGAGGAGGTAAAATGACTCAGGAATCACTTTATCCTGAGGGACACCCAAAAAGAATAGAACAAGATTCACAAAGAGTTAACACTGATGCACCTAGTCCTTCTAGAAAGAAGAAGAAAAAGAAAAATGATAGGACTTTGCATGCTTCTAGTGAACCTGAAAAAGAAAACCTCCTGATAATGATAATGAAACTTCTATCTCTGATGCTGAAAATCAATCTGGTAATGAACACTCACCTAGTGATAATGAAAAAGATAATGATGAGGTTCATGAAGACACTCAAACAAATAATAAAGAACCAAATAATGATGTTGAGATAGAACCACCTGTTGATCTTCATAACCCACAACCTAAGAATAAAAGGTATGATAAAAGAGACTTCATTGCTAGAAAACACGGTAAAGAAAGAGAACTGTGGGTTCAAAAACCTATGCCTTTTCCACCCAAGTCAACTAAAAAGAAAGATGATGAAGAATTTGAACGCTTTGCTGAAATGCTGAGGCCAGTCTTTTTGCGTACTCGCTTGACTGATATCCTTAAAATGCCTCCTTATGCAAAGTATATGAAAGACATCATCACTAATAAGAGAAAAATACCGGAAGCTAAAATCTCCACTATGCTTGCTAATTATACTTTCAAAGATGGAGTACCTAAAAAACTTGGAGATCCGGGAATACCAACTATACCTTGCTCTATCAAAAAGAATTATGTGAAAACTGCTTTGTGTGATTTAGGAGCTGGTGTTAGTGTTATGCCTTTCTCTTTATACAGAAGACTTGATTTGAATAAAATCAAACCTACTGAAATATCATTGCAAATGGCTGACAAATCAACTTCCATACCTATCGGTATTTGTGAGGATGTGCCCATTGTTGTTGCTAATGTTACTATTTTGACTGACTTTGTTATACTTGAGATGCCCGAGGACGACAACATGTCGATTATCCTTGGTAGACCCTTCTTGAATACTGCAGGGGCTGTTATTGATTGCAATAAAAGCAAGGTCACTTTTCATATCAATGGTAATGAGCATATGGTGCACTTTCCGAAGAAACAATTCCAAGTGAATGGTATTAATGTTATTGAAAAATCTCCGACAATCACTATTGGAAGTTTTCAAATACCTCTACCTACTGCCAAAAAGAAATATGAAATGCTTATTGTTGGGGACATTCAAATCCCCATTGAGGTAACTTAGTGATTTACGAAAGTTCTTCGGTTTCATGCTAATCGGAAGTGGTTGTTAATAAGACCTGATCAACCTTATTAATGAATCATTTTTGAGCGGTATGAAGTTGATGAATTTAGTAAGCACTACATTCTGTCCTTACTTTTTATTCTCCGTTTTTATTAGTTAAATAAAATAAAATGCCATATTTAGTCAGTTTTCTGAATTTTCCGTGCAAAAAAAATGACCAAAAATATAAGTTCTCAGAATGCTCTGAAAATTGAATACGATTTTTTCAGAATATTTCTGATTTTCTGGTGCAAATAATATCAGAGGGAGGTGCACTAGGTGGGTACAACCCGCCTGGGCGCGCCAGGACCCCCAGGCGCGCCCTGGTGGGTTGTGGTCCTCACATGGGCTCCCTCACTTACCTCTTCATCCCACATCATCACTTACCTCCAGAAAAAAAAATCTCCATTGCTCTCTCTCCCGTGTTATTGCTCTCAAACCCGTGGATTTCGATCTCTTTGCTCGAAGCTCCATTTCCGAAACTGTTTCAGGGGATTGTTGCTTGGTATGTGACTCCACCGTTTGTCCAATTAGTTTTTGTTTTAGTGGTTTATAGTTTGAATAATTAGCTTCTCTTGGTGCTGCTGTAGATGTGCTTGCATGTTATATTCTTATAGTTCTAAGTAGTTTGAATGCTTGCTATGGCTTCTATGTATCTCTATGAGTTGTTGGTATCAATTTAATAAAGTTTTGTTGACAAATTTTTGTCACCCAAAAATTTTCAGAAAATTGTACACGGACATGATGAACCTATTTGGAAGGAGTTCTTCGAGGAGGCGATCCTCGGGGGCATCTTCTAGTGACAGTTCTGCTCGCCGGTCTTATGTTGAACCAAGTGAAAGTTCCACATGAGATGCCGCCACCAAAACATGCTTATGGCCTTGCGATGATTATATGGTGTGTGTGGGCATTAAGGAGGAATTTGAGCAATATGTTCACAATGCCGGTCTCGGTCCCTACCTTTCAGATAAGTGCGAACAATGCCACCTTCTCACTGAATCATTTGTCAAAGGATTTAAATTCTTTCCCCGTGAGTCTAGGGTGTCGTTTATGCTTTATGATAGTCCATTTACCATCTCACTAGAGAATTTTGCTTACCACTGCAAGCTCCCGTCTTGGGGTTCGCTTGACGAACCACCAAAGGCTGAGTTCGAAACTTTCTTAACTAGTCTTTGTTACGGTGAAAGGAGGGGAGTGACACAAGGTAGAATAAAGAGCATTCATTTTCCCGCATTCAGTACTTTGCATTATTTAACGGGAAATGCATAGTAGGCAAGCAAGACTGTAGCACACTTTGTGCGCCAGACTTGAGCCTCATTCGCACCGCTCTCACCGGAGAAAGGAATTATAACCTTGGAGCGATTGTTGCACGCAGACTTCAGCACAACGCTAACAGTGACTAGTTCTATGGTGGAATTTACGCCACGCGTTTAGCACGAGGGCTTGGTGTTTCACCTTTGCCCTTTGATCCTATCCTACCCACGCATTATTTAGATTTTAACACCTTGAAAGAGCATAAAATCCTCAAAGGAAAGATTCATGACTTCACGTACAATTTGTTGTTTAACCAAACATCTGTTGTGTACACATATTTGCCTGCGCCTGCTCTTTTTGACTATCACACCAAGGGGAGATATTTTGTTCTTGAGAGCGAGGCCCGAGCTCACAACGCAGCAGTGGTGGCAACACGGCAGGCCGAGGCATCAGCACCGAGAGCCTCCGTGAGCTACCACTCTGACTACTACCCTCCAGGCTACTGATCGACTACCAAGTTAGGCCAAAATCCTAAGCTTGGGGGAGTACGTGTTCTCACCGACATTATAATCATGTTCATTCATACCATTCTATTTGTCGGTGTTCACACTTTTTCATTGTACCATCCATGCTTAGATTTATTTTCTTGCTTTCTTCTTGTGTGTTTGAAAAACTTAAGAAAAACCCAAAACAATAGTTGTAGTAAATTACTTTCTATGCATGCTTAGTAGTAGTATTAAAAAGAAAACCCAAAAAGATTTCCTTTTTCTTCCTTTGCTTGTTGGGAGCTTTCCCATGTAAATAGTTTTTCTCGTTTTTGCTTTTCCCTTTTATTTGCTTGTTTAAGAAAACCAAAAACTCAAAAAATATTTCAGTGTGTTTCTCTGAATTTCCTTTTATTCGAGTTGTACCGAGGAGAAGACCACGATGAAAATGTTGAGTGGCTCTCATGTGAATAATTGTTGAACTAATAAAGAGCACATTTTACCCTGTCTTCTCATGTTGAATAAAATGCTTGCAGATTCTAGCTTAGTCCACGACACTCTTGCACTATTATTATTTTCATATCATTCGGTCATGCAAGTGAAAGGCAATAATGACGATATTCGATGAACTGGTCATGGCAGAGAGAAACTGGTATGAACTCGACTTGTTATGTTTGTGTAAATATGTTTAACCTAGTGTCCATGATTCAGCCCATTATGATTAAACATGTTTGCAATGACAATTAGAGATTATAGTTTCTCATGCCATGCATAAGTAGCTGGGAGTTGATAATGATTTATCTTGGATATCAACATAGCATTAAAATGATTGTGATGTAGTATGATGATATGGTATCCTCCTCTGAATGTTCGAGTGGCTTGACTTGGCACATGTTCATGCATGTAGTTGAATCAAAACCAACATAGCCTCTATGATATTTATGTTCATGGTGTTCATATCCTACTCATGCTATGTCCAATGTTACTTATGCATAATGCATGGTTATGATCGTTGTTGCTCTCTAGCTGGCCGCTTCTCAATCTAATTGCTAGCCTTCGCCTGTACTTAGTGGGAACTCTGCTTGTACATATAAAAAAACCTTAAACCCAAAGTTATTCCAGATGAGTCCACCATACCTACCTATATACGGTATTACCCTGCCGTCCTAAGTAAATTTGCATGCGCCACCTCTAAAAACTTCTAAAAATTATCCTTTTTGTGTGCCTGGACCGTTCATGGAACGACAGGAGGTGGTCGGTATCTTCCATGCTAAGCGGGTTATTCTCAGGTCGAGTGTTTATTCACTCGCCATCGCACGAGAAAAGGGCGGTAATAGGGATGCCCAGTCCCAAACTGCAAACATGAAAAAGAGTTAATCTCTTGAATAATCAAACGAAAACTCCCAATGGAGTCAAAACCTTTACTTTTATCGCTTGGGAACCTCCACTAACTTGTTTAGCATGGGAGATATTGATAACTGATGGTCATGAAGTGAATAAGAAGGGTGCATGTCTCAAAATATCATTTATCTCTGTTTTAAAATTTTGAGCTCTAGCACCTCTGCAAATCACTCCTTCCATCTGCGCAGGGACTATCTATTTACTTTTATGTTGTGTCATCACCTTCTAAAACAAGCGCCAGAAACTGAGAAGAGCACAGTTGTCATGATTTATGCATTGTGTGTAGCTAATGTTGGGTGCATCATGACTGGATCTTTTCTACCATGAATTACAATGTTTAGTCGCTGCTTGAACTTTGGAGGTGCTCTGCATTTATGTTTTGCGGTCTCAGAAAGGGCTAGCGAGATACCACTATTGTCTTTTTATATCATGGTTGTTTTGACAACGTGTTGCTATTTGAGATATCTTATTATTGCTCGCTAGCTGATTATGTCATTGATATGAGTCATTATAATCTTTAAGAGTTATTGTCGACATGGTTAGTTATAATGATTGGCTGAAAACCTGGGTGCTGTTTAAGCTTATTTATGCAAACAAGAGCAAAAGAGTTCGTAAAAGTTTTTCTTTTTCACTTTCAGTTTATCAACTGAATTGCTTGAGGACAAGCAAAGGTTTAAGCTTGGGGGAGTTGATACGTCTCCAACGTATCTACTTTTCCTAACGCTTTTCCTCTTGTTTTGGACTCTAATTTGCATGACTTGAATGAAACTAACCCCGGACTGACACTGTTTTCAGCAGAGCTACCATGGTGTTGTTTTTGTGCAGAAATAAAAGTTCTCGGAATGCAGCGACACTTTGCCAGGATTTTTTATATCAATAATAAGAATTTCTGGAGCCAAGACCCACCAGAGAAGGGCCCCTGGGTGGGCACAACCCACCAGGGCGCCCCCCCTCCTGGCGCGCCCAAGTGGGTTGTCCCCACCTGGTGGCCCCGCAGACCCTGAAACCGACGCTATAAATTCCTATTTTTTCCATAAAAAATCAGGGAGAAAGAATTATCGCGATCCACGAGATGGAGCCACCGTCACCTCCTGTTCTTCATCGGAAGGACAGATCTAGAGTCCGTTTGGGGCTCTGGAGAGGGGGGTCTTCGTTCTTCGTCATCACCAACCCTTATCCATCGCCAATTTCATGATGCTCCCCACCGAGAGTGAGTAATTCCTTCGTAGGCTCGCTGGTCGGTGAGGAGTTGGATGAGATTCATCATGTAATCGAGTTAGTTTTGTTAGGGCTTGATCCCTAGTATCCACTATGTTCCTAGATTGATGTTGCTGTGACTTTGCTATGCTTAATGCTTGTCACGTTGGGCCCGGGTGCCATGAACTCAGATCTGAACCGTTTATGGTATCATCATTATATCTGTGTTTTAGATCCGATCTTGCAAATTATAGTCACCTACTACGTGTTATGATCCGGCAACCCCGGAGTGACAACAACTGGGCCCACTCCCGGTGATGACCATAGTTTGAGGATTTCATGTATTCACTATGTGTTAATGCTTTGTTCCGGTTCTTTATTAAAAGGAGGCCTTAATATCCCTTAGTTTCCAATATGGACCCCGCTGCCACGGGTGGGTAGGACAAAAGATGTCATGCAAGTTCTTTTAGTAAAACATGTATGACTATTTACGGAATACATGCCTACATTATATAGATGAACTAGAGCTAGTGCCGTATCGCCCTAGGTTATAACTGTCACATCATGAATATCATCCAACAAGTCATCGATCCAATGCCTACGAATTTATCTTATATTGTTCTTGCTAAGTTACTACTGCTGTCATCACTGTTACACTTGCTACAAAATTACTGCTATCATTGTTACTGTTACCGTTTTTACTGTTACTACTATCAAAACTATCAAACTACTGTGCTACTGATCACTTTTCTACAGATAATTAATCTCCAGGTGTGGTTGAATTGACAACTCAACTGCTAATACCTTCAAATATTCTTTGGCTCCCCTTGTGTCAAATCTATAAATTTGGGTTGAATACTCTACCCTCGAAAACTGTTGCGATCTCCTATACTTGTGGGTTATCAGGTGGCGGAGCCCAAGCAACCGGTTGCGCATTGGTAACTTTCACCACTTTCTTGCCCTTGGAGTCAGCAGCAACAGGAGATGCGGGCCCAAGAACGGCGACAGGGCCAGTAGCTGGTGTTGCAGATGGTACTTGAGCCGATGGCGCCGCCGCCGGTGCTTCTAGTGTTGCAGGTGGAACTTGATCTGATGTTGTTTCCGCCAATGCTTCTGGTGCTGCAAGTGGTACTTGAGCCGATGGCGCCGCCGCCGATGCTTCTGGTGCTGCAAGTGGAACTTGAGCTGATGGCACCGCCGCCGATGCTTCTAGTGCTGCAGGTGGTACTTGAGCCGATGCCGCCGCCGCTGAAGCATCTGGTGATGGAGGTGCAGCTTGACCCGTAGGAGCCAATGCTGGTGCTTCTTGAGCCGTTGGAGTTGCTTCAGTAGATGGTGGCACTTGTGGACTCGCACCAAAGATGGCATCAAGCCCAAGAGAGCAGTTGGGTGGCGTAAAATCACCATAGGCTATATACACATTGGCGTCTTCTCCAGCTCCAGGGGTGCTCGACTCCAACACAGGGGTCAGCTACTGCAATAAACACCAAAAGTAACTAACAAAATTGAAAAAATGCATCAGATAAACATGAAGTGGACATTGTATTTGTTAATGTCAGAACATTAACCTAAGTTATCATGGCTTAAACAGACAAGTTATCAACATAAAAAAGTGAAGTTGCCAACCTGGGGCCGCAGGATTCTGGGCATCATTCTCTTGACCTTCAGCTATTGTCGTATCAATAGGCATATTGACTCGGGTACCTCCCACAACTTCTTCAATGACATGAATGGCTGCAGCGGAAAAAGATTGAACACATCGTCAACATAAATCATCACTACATACAAGAAAAAAAAGGTGATGGGAGACAGAAATAACCTATAGCTTCACCTTCATCATGCCCTACATTGGCAACGACTTCATTTTCACCTTCAACAGCCTCAGCCGCGCTGGCGATATCTTCAACAATAGCAGTAACAGTGGCCGCTGCAGCGAGCTGATCTACAGGGTCATCAGAAACACCAGCTGATGTCGCTGCAACAGCATCAGATGCGCCCATGCTAGTTGATGCTGCTTTATCAGAGGCTAACGAACCACCAGTCGCATCAAGTACTTCAACCGCAGACGGAGATGTCGCCGTGGGCGATTCATCAAGATGGATAACTTTTGTTGGCCGCGATGATGTTGTCTGCGACAATGCTGCCCTTAGTCATGGAGAAGATCCGGTCTTGGCGAAGTGCACCTTTTCACAGTGGATTTATCTTTTGAACGATTGAAATATGGGTACACAAGAGTAGTAGTAAGATTACACATGTTGTTAAACTTAAGTTAGCACATGTTACCAACAAAAACAGTTGTCACATACTTCAGGTGTAAATAACTTCCAGGAAAAAATTACAGAGTTATCAAGGACTAGCAATATAAAGTTATCAAATGATATGAACCAAAAAGCCAGCATTTTGTTTTGTATAACTATAAACAGAAAATAACTTGGTGCAATGAATAAGAATGTATGGGGGAAATGCAATCAAGAAAGGTATGTAAACACCTTTTTCCTGATACACTTGGCGAACCCTTAGCAGCAGCAACTTGTTACATAGGTGCACTGTATGAAAAAAACAAATGTTACAAGCACAAACAGTTACCAAGATTGGTAAGTCTAAATTATCAGGGGGGCATAATTGAGTTATCAATGTTCATCAAAATAAGTTATCAGACAAAAAGAACAAAATTACCAGCGTGTTGGTAGGTGTAAAACCTAACTATAGTTTCAGTGCACATGAAAATAGTGTAGAAAAACAGCAAAGAACTACTGAACATAAACGAAAGTAAGAGGCGTAGAAAAGAATGTGAATACATTTTTACTGGTGCAATCTCTGAATCCTTAGCAGCAGCAGCAGCAGCTTGTTTGCCAGGTGCCCTGCAAGGGAAAACAATGTTAATCAGAACATAAAAAAAAGACAAGTTGCTAAAAAAAATATGAGCAAGCTAATTATCAGGATGAAACTACCCAAACTACCATACTCAAACAACTGGATTTACCATGTTGTATCAGGCACAACATTAATAAAAAACCATGGAAAAATCATTCTCCTGCGTGGAGCCTCCTTCCGCATGGTGTATAGTGGGACGGCGACACCAGTTCCCTTTTCAGCCACACGTATACCAAGCTCCTGGACCACAACTTTCTTCACAGCTAAATGAGTTTCATCTGTTGACGGTGCATTTGGTGAAGATGGCCTTTGTGATGGGCTGGGGGGCACAACTGGTGAAGTTGGATGGAGCGGCACAGTTGGTGAAGCTAGACGGGGGGTGATGGTAGCCTCAGTTGCTTGCGCCTCTGGTAAGCCAATTTTTTCAGAAGCTGAGAACCACATCGCTTGACAGAGGA
Source organism: Triticum aestivum (assembly GCF_018294505.1). NCBI lineage: Eukaryota > Viridiplantae > Streptophyta > Magnoliopsida > Poales > Poaceae > Triticum > Triticum aestivum. Next base: position 500,471,535 of record NC_057802.1, read on the forward strand.
TTCAGTGGCCGCCTCAGCTTGCGTGTTTGTCAGATCTCGCTGGCTAAGCCCTCCATCACCTGATCCAACTGATGTTGCGTGAGAGGTGCCAGTGAGCATGATCTGAGACTCATTAAGGTTCTCATCGATATTGCGGACAGGCGTGTCTTCAACATCTGGTGATGTGTTCTCATGAGCTTTGACAGTTGCATCATCCAGATGTGTGGTGTCATCATCAACTGGCCCGCTGACCGTAGCTACATTCGCGGTACCACTTCCTGAAGCAACGAAAGGATCATTACGGCGATGACGAACAACTCGATAATCCATATCATCACCATCATCATCAGAGTCAGCATCAGAATTAGCATCATTGCCTTCGTGGTACTCGTCATCACTATCAGAATCTTCAATAATATACTTTCCAGGGCTTTCTAGCCGCCTGCCTTGCGATGAGCGCGTGGTCCTTGCCGTCGTACGGGTAGCAGAAGAAAGAACATTCAATCCAGCATCTAGCTGACGGGAGACATCTGAATGGCCCTCATCATCCAAAGCGGTAAATGATTGCACAAGATCGCCTAGTATGCCAGCCATGGCGGACGTGAATTGAGCAACTATCTGAGTTGATTTGGCAAATTTCTGCTCAATAGAAAAAATGCAAAAAACAAAAATAAATAGTAAGTTATCACCAAAATGCAACAAAAGTTATCATGAGTTCACAAAAAGCACACACATGAACAATACCAAACAAATGTGTGGTGTCGTTGCAATAAACACATGAATGTATTCATGATTTAACAAACATTCAGTCACCATGAAAATGAAGATCAATATACGAGAAAGCTAAAATAGCACAATTAGATATCAGCAAAAACTTAAGTTATCCAAGGCTTTACAAAAAATAATCATCACAGGAATGCAACCAAGTTATCATGATACGTGAGAACATATGCTGTCATGAAAAAAAACAGAAAAACCTGATGGCATGAGTTTCACATCATAAAGTTATCAAGGCATTACACTAAGAATTATCACAAGGTGGCAACATAATTATTATCCTTTATAGAGGATATGCCACATTGGAAACAAATAACAATATCTGATGGCATTAGTAAAGAGTGTAGAGTTGACATCAAAAGAGGGTTACCACATTGAGTGCAACAAATAAGTTATCATCATATGAAAAAACATAGAATAGCACATGCTCACCTCCTGGCTGCAGCTTGGGGCAGCATGAAGACGCATAAACTTATCAAGACCTTCCAGACCACCAAACAGACAGAAATTCATGCCAAACTCAGGCTTCAACTGGAAAAAATGTAGTGACAAGTCAGATAAGTAACAACAAAAAACAATGAAAAGAAAATGCAGTTGCAAGCAGTGTGTGAACTGAAAACATAGATATAGATTAACGGTAGTTTCCCGAAAGAAACTGTGTCAGCCTGAACATCCTTGTTGAGGACAAGAGTTATCAGCTTCTTCGTCCAGACATTGATGGGAAAAGGACCATCAGGCAATACGATGTCGAGTCCAGAAAGATCAATCGCATGAATGTACAATAGCTGATAAGAAAAATACAAGCGTCATGGTAAACACGAACAAAATCAGACACAAAATGATAAAAATATGACAAATGACAAAATAGAAGGTAAGAGGAAAGCATTATCACTTACATTGTAGAAGAGAAGGCAACCCCTGGTAGGCTTGCGTTTCAGCACCACCTTGTGTAATTCGTCAGCAATAAATTTGGACCAATTGAGATTTTTAATACCATTGATGTCACGTTGCAAGTTGAAAACAAAAGAAACTGAAGTTCACCGAATGGAACACAAAAACTATGAAAGTTACCACACTGACATACAGTAAAGTTATCAAGCACACAAGAAAGAAAATGAAAGAATTACATAACCACTTACCAGCACAGCATACCATCTTGGGCTGACTTTGTTGGAGGTGGTCGGGGCAATGATTGTATTCCCTGCAAGCAAAAGCCACATATGCTTGAAAGTATCAACAGCATTTACAGGACCCTTTATGAGATCAACAAGATCAGTCATTTTAGGGGCATATCCAAGTTCGCCAAACATCTCAAGCCCTAACTCAATATCAACTTCAGTAGGGAGGTTGTAAGGGACATCCTCCCCTCCACGTGGCACGCCCATAACACGATGCACGTATTCCTCATTGACCGAAAGCCTACCCCGCCCTGGTACGACCACCTCACAGGAATCGGGATTGTAGAGGTCAGCAAGCCACACACTGAGATTGTCGAAGAGATGGTCATATTGGATATTCCGAAGGCTTGTGAAATCCATCTCATCAATGGCAACCTTCCTGTCATCATTCATGTCTTTGCATGCTAAAAGAAGCGAACTAGGTGAGGCTCTGTTCCACGGAGGAGGGCGTTTCAACTTTTTCGAAGGAACCTCATCAATTCCATCACCATCTCCTTTGCGCTTCCTCGGCATTGTGTCCCTGTCATGTAGGAACGAAAAAGAAAGCGAATGAAACCAATTAGATGACTTATGAGAAACTGATATCACAATTAATAGCAACATTTATAAACTGGTGTTTGACAAAGCGATAATACAGCTGATAAACATATCGTTGTGGTTCATGGTCACACAAAAAAAGATTATCATGACCATGATAAATAAATCAAGCAAATTGCACTTGGTTTACAGGAAAAAAATCCGGTTAAAAACAAAGACGGTACCACACCTGCTAAACTATAGCAAAACAGATGGCACAAGTATATTAAAGCATGTGCAACTGATAACTGAGGCACAATTATATTGGTAAGTGAGAAAGGCGGCATCAATTTGATGATGTACAACCAATTTACCCCTGATAAAATTAGCATTGACACATGGTCATTAATAATCACAAAAATGATGCCGGTAAGCACACAAAAAACTACCAGACAATTGAATAAGAAATGAGCATTGTGATGTGCTACCTCTTGAGCACTGCGTTGGTTTTCCCTTGAAGAGGAAAGGGTGATGCAGCAAAGTAGCGTAAGTATTTCCCTCAGTTTTTGAGAACCAAGGTATCAATCCAGTAGGAGGCTACACACGAGTCCCTTGCACCTACACAAACAAATAAATCCTCGCAACCAACGCGATAAGGGGTTGTCAATCCCTACACGGTCACTTACGAGAGTGAGATCTGATAGATATGATAGGATAATATTTTTGGTATTTTTGTGATAAAGATGCAAAGTAAAATAAAAGGCAACGAAAATAACTAAGTGTTGGAAGATTAATATGATGGAAAATAGACCCGGGGGCCATAGGTTTCACTAGTGGCTTCTCTCGAGAGCATAACTATTTACGGTTGGTGAACAAATTAATGTAGAGCAATTGACAGAATTGAGCATAGTTATGAGAATATCTAGGCATGATCATGTATATAGGCATCACGTCCGAAACAAGTAGACCGACTCCTGCCTGTATCTACTACTATTACTCCACACATCGACCGCTATCTAGCATGCATCTAGAGTATTAAGTTCATAGGAACAGAGTAACGCTTTAAGCAAGATGACATGATGTCGAGGGATAAATTCATGCAATATGATATAAACCCCATCTTGTTATCCTCGATGGCAACAATACAATACGTGCCTTGTTGCCCCTACTGTCACTGGGAAAGGACACCGCAAGATTGAACCCAAAGCTAAGCACTTCTCCCATTGCAAGAAAGATCAATCTAGTAGGCCAAACCAAACTGATAATTCGAAGAGACTTGCAAAGATAACCAATCATACATAAAAGAATTCAGAAGATTCAAATATTGTTCATAGATAAACTTGATCATAAACCCACAATTGATCGGTCTCAACAAACACACCGCAAAAGAAGATTACATCGAATAGATCTCCACAAGAGAGGGGGAGAACATTGCATTGAGATCCAAAAAGAGAGAGGAAGCCATCTAGCTAATAACTATGGACCCGAAGGTCTGAGGTAAACTACTCACACATCATCGGAGAGGCTTTGGTGTTGATGTAGAAGCCCTCCGTGATCGATGCCCCCTCCGGCGGAGCTCCGGAACAGGCCCCAAGATGGGATCTCACGGGTACAGAAGGTTGCGGCGGTGGAATTAGGTTTTTGGCTCCGTATCCGGTAGTTTGGGGGTACGTAGGTATATATAGGAGGAAGGAGTACGTCGGTGGAGCAACGTGGGGCCCACGAGGGTGGAGGGCGCACCCAGGGGGGTAGGCACGCCCCCCTACCTTGTGGCTACCTGGTAGCTTTCTTGACGTAGGTTCCAAGTCCTCTGGATCACGTTCGTTCCGAAAATCACGTTCCCGAAGGTTTCATTCCGTTTGGACTCCGTTTGATATTCTTTTTCTGCGAAACTCTGAAATAGGCAAAAAACAGCAATTCTGGGCTGGGCCTCCGGTTAATAGGTTAGTCCCAAAAATAATATAAAAGTGTATAATAAAGCCCAATAATGTCCAAAACAGAAGATAATATAGCATGGAGCAATCAAAAATTATAGATACGTTGGAGACGTATCAAGCATCCCCAAGCTTAATTCCTGCTCATCCTCGAGTAGGTAAATGATAAAAACAGAATTTTTGATGTGGAATGCTAATTGGCATAATTCCAATGTAATTCTTCTTAATTGTGGTATGAATATTCAGATCCGAAAGATTCAAGATAAAATTTCAATATTGACATAAAAATAATAATACTTCAAGTATACTAACTAAGCAATTATGTCCTCTCAAAATAACATGGCCAAAGAAAGTTCATCCCTACAAAATCATATAGTTTAGTCATGCTCCATTTTCGTTACACAAGAATGCTCTCATCATGCACAACCCCGATGACAAGCCAAGCAATTGTTTCATACTTTAGTAATCTCAAACTTTTTCAACCTTCACGCAATACATGAGCGTGAGCCATGGACATAGCACTATGGGTGGAATAGAATATGATGATGGGGGTTATGTGGAGAAGACAAAAAGGGAGAAAGTCTCACATCAACGAGGCTAATCAATGAGCTATGGAGATGCCCATCGATTGATGTTAATGCAAGGAGTAGGGATTGCCATGCAACAGATGCACTAGAGCTATAAATATATGAAAGCTCAACAAAAGAAACTAAGTGGGTGTGCATCCAACTTGCTTGCTCACGAAGACCTAGGGCACTTGAGGAGGCCCATTGTTGGAATATACAAGCCAAGTTCTATAATGAAAAATTCCCACTAGTATATGAAAGTGACAAAACAAGAGACTCTCTATTATGAAGATCATGGTGCTACTTTGAAGCAAAAGTGTGGTAAAAGGATAGTAACATTGTCCCTTCTCTCTTTTTCTCTCTTTTTTGGCCTTCTCTATTTTTATGGCCTTTCTTTTTTTATTCCTCACTTGGGACAATGCTCTAGAAAATGATGATCATCACACTTCTATTTATTTACAACTCAATGATTACAACTCGATACTAGAACAAAGTATGACTCTATATGAATGCCTCCAGCGGTGTACCGAGATATGCAATGAACCAAGAGTGACATGTATGAAAGAATTATGAACGGTGGCTTTGCCACAAATACTATGTCAACTACATGATCATGCAAAGCAATATGACAATGATGAACGTGTCATGATAAACGGAATGATGGAAAGTTGCATGGCAATATATCTCGGAATGGCTATGGAAATGCCATAATAGGTAGGTATGGTGGCTGTTTTGAGGAAGATATAAGGAGGTTTATGTGTGAAAGAGCGTGCCATATCACGGGGTTTGGATGCACCGGCGAAGTTTGCACCAACTCTCAATGTGAGAAAGGGCAATGCACGGTACCGAAGAGGCTAGCAATGGTGGAAAGGTGAGAGTGCGTATAATCCATGGACTCAACATTAGTCATAAAGAACTCACATACTTATTAAAAATCTACAAGTCATCAAAAACCAAGCACTACGCGCATGCTCCTAGGGGGATAGATTGGTAGGAAAAGACCATCGCTCGTCCCCGACCGCCACTCATAAGGAGGACAATCAAAGAACACCTCATGTTTCAAATTTTTTACATAACGTTTACCATACGTGCATGCTACGGGACTTGCAAACTTCAACACAAGTATTTCTCAAATTCACAACTACTCAACTAGCACAACTTTAATATTACTACCTCCATGTCTCAAAACAATAATCAAGCATCAAACTTCTCTTAGTAGTCAACGCACTCATAAGAAAGTTTTTACTAATCTTGAATACCTAGCATATTAGGATTATTTAAGCAAATTACCATGCTGTTTAAGACTCTCAAAATAATCTAAGTGAAGCATGAGAGATCAATAGTTTCTATAAAACAAATCCACCACCGTGCTCTAAAAGATATAAGTGAAGTACTAGAGCAAAACTATATAACTCAAAAGATATAAGTGAAGCACATAGAGTATTCTAATAATTTCCGAATCATGTGTGTCTCTCTCAAAAGGTGTGTACAGCAAATATGATTGTGGTAAAATAAAAAGCAAAGACTCAAATCATGCAAGACTCTCCAAGCAAAACACATATCATGTGGTGAATAAAAATATAGCTCCAAGTAAAGTTACCGATGGAAGTAGACGAAAGAGGGGATGCCTTCCGGGGCATCCCCAAGCTTTGGATTTTAGGTGTCCTTAGATTATCTTGGGGTCCCATGGGCATCCCCAAGCTTAGGCTCTTGCCACTCCTTGTTCCATAATCCATCAAATCTTTCACCCAAAACTTGAAAACTTCACAACACAAAACTCAGCAGAAAATCTCGTGAGCCCCGTTAGCGAAAGAAAACAAAAGACCACTTCAAGGTACTGCAATGAACTCATTCTTTATTTATATTGGTGTTAAACCTAATGTATTCCAACTTCTCTATGGTTTATAAACTATTTTACTAGCCATAGACCCCGTCGAGCTTTGTAGATGGTCACATTACCATCTGCGTCCGTCTTCTTCTTAAAGATCCATTTGTTTTCTATGGCTCGCCGCTCATCGGGCAAGTCAGTCAAAGTCCATACTTTGTTTTCATACATGGATTCTATCTCGGATTTCATGGCTTCTAGCCATTTGTCGGAATCCGGGCCCGCCATCGCTTCTTCATAGTTCGAAGGTTCACCGTTGTCTAACAACATGATTTCCAGGACAGGGTTGCCGTACCACTCTGGTGCGGAACGTGTCCTTGTGGACCTACGAAGTTCAGTAGCAACTTGATCCGAAGCTTCATGATCATCATCATTAACTTCCTCCCCAGTCGGTGTAGGCACCACAGGAACATCTTCCCGCGCTGCGCTACTTTCCGGTTTGGAAGGGGTGACTATCACCTCATCAAGTTCCACTTTCCTCCCACTCAATTCTTTCGAGAGAAACTCCTTCTCCAGAAAGGACCCGTTCTTGGCAACGAAGATCTTGCTTTCGGATCTGAGGTAGAAGGTATACCCAATAGTTTCCTTAGGGTATCCTATGAAGACGCATTTTTCCGACTTGGGTTCGAGCTTTTCAAGTTGAAGTTTCTTGACATAAGCATCGCATCCCCAAACTTTTAGAAACGACAGCTTAGGTTTCTTCCCAAACCATAATTCATACGGTGTCGTCTCAACGGATTTCGACGGAGCCCTATTTAAAGTGAATGCGGCAGTCTCTAAAGCATAGCCCCAAAATGAGAGCGGTAAATCGGTAAGAGACATCATAGATCGCACCATATCCAATAGGGTGCGATTACGACGTTCGGACACACCATTTCTCTGAGGTGTTCCAGGCGGTGTGAGTTGTGAAACTATTCCACATTTCCTTAAGTGTGTACCAAATTCGTGACTTAAATATTCTCCACCACGATCTGATCGTAAGAATTTTATTTTCCTGTCACGTTGATTCTCAACTTCACTCTGAAATTCTTTGAACTTTTCAAAGGTTTCAGACTTGTGTTTCATTAGGTAGACATACCCATATCTACTTAAATCATCAGTGAGAGTGAGAACATAACGATATCCTCCGCGAGCCTCAACACTCATTGGACCACACACATCGGTATGTATGGTTTCCAATAAGTTGGTTGCTCGCTCCATTGTTCCGGAGAACGGAGTCTTGGTCATCTTACCCATGAGGCATGGTTCGCACGTGTCAAATGATTCATAATCAAGAGACTCCAAAAGTCCATCTGCATGGAGCTTCTTCATGCGCTTGACACCAATGTGACCAAGGCGGCAGTGCCACAAGTATGTGGGACTATCGTTATCAACTTTACATCTTTTGGTATTCACACTATGAACATGTGTAACATCACGTTCGAGATTCATCAAAAATAAACCATTGACCAGCGGGGCATGACCATAAAACATATCTCTCAAATAAATAGAACAACCATTATTCTCGGATTTAAATGAGTAGCCATCTCGAATTAAACGAGATCCAGATACAATGTTCATGCTCAAAGCTGGCACTAAATAACAATTATTGAGGTTTAAAACTAATCCCATGGGTAGATGCAGAGGTAGCGTGCCGACGGCGATCACATCGACCTTGGAACCATTCCCGACGCGCATCGTCATCTCGTCCTTCGCCAGTCTCCGTTTATTCCGTAGTTCCTGTTTTGAGTTACAAATATGAGCAACCGCACCGGTATCAAATACCCAGGAGCTACTACGAGTACTGGTAAGGTACACATCAATAACTTGTATATCACATATACCTTTGGTGTTGCCGGCCTTCTTCTTGTCCGCTAAGTATTTGGGGTAGTTCCGCTTCCAGTGACCACTTCCCTTGCAATAAAAGCACTCAGTCTCGGGCTTGGGTCCATTCTTTGACTTCTTCCCAGTAACTGGTTTACCGGGCGCGGCAACTCCCTTGCCGTCCTTCTTGAAGTTCTTCTTACCCTTGCCCTTCTTGAACTTAGTGGTTTTATTCACCATCAACACTTGATGTTCTTTTCTGATCTCTACCTCAGCTGATTTCAGCATTGAATATACCTCAGGAATGGTCTTTTCCATCCCTTGCATATTGTAGTTCATCACAAAGCTCTTGAAGCTTGGTGGAAGCGACTGAAGGATTCTGTCAATGACCGCGTCATCCGGGAGATTAACTCCCAGCTGAGTCAAGCGGTTGTGCAACCCAGACATTCTGAGTATGTGCTCACTAACAGAACTATTCTCCTCCATTTTACAGCTGAAGAACTTGTCGGAGACTTCATATCTCTCGACCCGGGCATGAGCTTGGAAAACCAATTTCAGCTCCTCGAACATCTCATATGCTCCATGTTTCTCAAAACGCTTTTGGAGACCCGGTTCTAGGCTGTAAAGCATGCCGCACTGAACGAGGGAGTAATCATCAGCACGCTGCTGCCAAGCGTTCATAACGTCTTGGTTCTGTGGGATTGGTGCATCACCTAGCGGTGCTTCTAAGACATAATCTTTCTTGGCTACTATGAGGATGATCCTCAGGTTCCGGACCCAGTCCGTATAGTTGCTGCCATCATCTTTCAGCTTGGTTTCTCTAGGAACGCGTTGAAATTGAGGACAACGTTGGCCATTTGATCTACAAGACATAGTGTAAAGATTTTAGACTAAGTTCATGATAATTGAGTTCATCTAATCAAATTATTTAATGAACTCCCACTCAGATAGACATCCCTCTCGTCCTCTAAGTGAAACATGATCCGAGTTTAACTAGGCCGTGTCCGATCATCACGTGAGACGGACTAGTCAAGATCGGTGAACATCTCCATGTTGATCGTATCTTCTATACGACTCATGCTCGACCTTTCGGTCCTCTGTGTTCCGAGGCCATGTCTGTACATGCTAGGCTCGTCAAGTCAACCTAAGTGTATTGCGTGTGTTCCGAGGCCATGTCTGTACATGCTAGGCTCGTCAACACCCGTTGTATTCGAACGTTAGAATCTATCACACCCGATCATCACGTGGTGCTTCGAAACAACGAACCTTCGCAACGGTGCACAGTTAGGGTGAACACTTTCTTGAAATTATTATAAGGGATCATCTTACTTACTACCGTCGTTCTAAGCAAATAAGATGCAAAAACATGATAAACATCACATGCAATCAAATAGTGACATGATATGGCCAATATCATTATGCTCCTTTGATCTCCATCTTCGGGGCACCATGATCATCTTCGTCACCGGCATGACACCATGATCTCCATCATTGTGTCTTCATGAAGTCGTCACGCCAACGATTACTTCTACTTCTATGGCTAACGCGTTTAGCAACAAAGTAAAGTAAATTACATGGCGTTATTCAATGACACGCAGGTCATACAAAATAATAAAGACAACTCCTATGGCTCCTGCCGGTTGTCATACTCATCGACATGCAAGTCGTGATTCCTATTACAAGAATATGATCAATCTCATACATCACATATATCATTCATCACATCTTCTGGCCATATCACATCACATAGCACTTGCTGCAAAAACGAGTTAGACGTCCTCTAATTGTTGTTGCAAGTTTTTACGTGGTTTGTAGGTTTCTAGCAAGAACGTTTTCTTACCTACGGAAGACCACAACGTGATTTGCCAATTTCTATTTACCCTTCATAAGGACCCTTTTCATCGAATCTGTTCCGACTAAAGTAGGAGAGACAGACACCCGCTAGCCACCTTATGCAACTAGTGCATGTCAGTCGGTGGAACCTGTCTCACGTAAGCGTACGTGTAAGGTCGGTCCGGGCCGCTTCATCCTACAATGCCGCCGAAACAAGAAACGACTAGTAGCGGCAAGAAGAATTGGCAACATCAACGCCCACAACTTCTTTGTGTTCTACTCGTGCATAGTAACTACGCATAGGCCTGGCTCATGATGCCACTGTTGGGAATCGTAGCATAATTTTAAAATTTTCCTACGCTGCATCTATGGAGTGTACTAGCAACGAGGGGAAAGGAGTGCATCTACATACCCTTGTAGATCGCGAGCGGAAGCGTTCCAATGAACGTGGATGACGGAGTCGTACTCGCCGTGATCCAAATCACCGATGACCGAGTGCCGAACGGACGGCACCTCCGCGTTCAACACACGTACGGTACAGCGACGTCTCCTCCTTCTTGATCCAGCAAGGGGGAAGGAGAGGTTGATGGAGATCCAACAGCACGACGGCGTGGTGGTGGATGTAGCGGGTCTCCGGCAGGGCTTCGCCGAGCTTCTGCGAGAGAGAGAGGTGTTGCAAGGGAGGAGGGAGGCGCCCAAGGCTGTAGGTTGCTGCCCTCCCTCCCCCCCCCTTTTATATAGACCCCCAGGGGGGCGCCGGCCCTAGAGATGGGATCTCATGGGGGGCGGCCAAAGGGGGGAAGGGGTTGCCTTGCCTTCCAAGGCAAGGGGGAAGCCCCCCACCCTAGGGTTCCCAACCCTAGGCGCATGGGGGGAGGCCCAAGGGGGGCGCCCCAGCCCACTAAGGGCTGGTTCCCTTCCACTTTCAGCCCACGGGGCCCTCCGGGATAGGTGGCCCCACCCGGTGGACCCCCGGGACCCTTCCGGTGGTCCCGGTACAATACCGGTAACCCCCGAAACTTTCCCGGTGGCCGAAACTTGACTTCCTATATATAATTCTTCACCTCCGGACCATTCCGGAACCTCTCGTGACGTCCGGGATCTCATCCGGGACTCCGAACAACTTTCGGGTATCCGCATACACATATCTCCACAACCCTAGCGTCACCGAACCTTAAGTGTGTAGACCCTACGGGTTCGGGAGACATGCAGACATGACCGAGACGCCTCTCCGGTCAATAACCAACAGCAGGATCTGGATACCCATGTTGGCTCCCACATGTTCCACGATGATCTCATCGGATGAACCACGGTGTCGAGGATTCAATCAATCCCGTATACAATTCCCTTTGTCAATCGTTATGTTACTTGCCCGAGATTCGATCGTCGATATCCCAATACCTTGTTCAATCTCGTTACCGGCAAGTCTCTTTACTCATACCGCAATGCATGATCCCGTGACTAACGCCTTAGTCACATAGAGCTCATTATGATGATGCATTACCGAGTGGGCCCAGAGATACCTCTCCGTCACACGGAGTGACAAATCCCAGTCTCGATCCGTGCCAACCCAACAGACACTTTCGGAGATACCCGTAGTGCACCTTTATAGTCACCCAGTTACGTTGTGACGTTTGGCACACCCAAAGCACTCCTACGGTATCCGGTAGTTGCACGATCTCATGGTCTAAGGAAAAGATACTTGACATTGGAAAAGCTCTAGCAAACGAAACTACACGATCTTTTATGCTATGCTTAGGATTGGGTCTTGTCCATCACATCATTCTCCTAATGATGTGATCCCGTTATCAATGACATCCAATGTCCATAGTCAGGAAACCATGACTATCTGTTGATCAACGAGCTAGTCAACTAGAGACTTACTAGGGACACGTTGTGGTCTATGTATTCACACATGTATTACGATTTCCGGGCAATACAATTATAGCATGAACAATAGACAATTACCATGAACAAAGAAATATAATAATAACCATTTATTATTGCCTCTAGGGCATATTTCCAACAGTCTCCCACTTGCACTAGAGTCAATAATCTAGTTACATTGTGATGAATCGAACACCCATTGCGTCCTGGTGTTGATCATGTTTTGCCCTAGGGAGAGGTTTAGTCAACGGATCTGCTACATTCAGGTCCGTATGTACTTTACAAATATCTATGTCTCCATTTTGAACACTTTCACGAATGGAGTTGAAGCGACGCTTGATATGCCTGGTCTTCCTGTGAAACCTGGGCTCCTTTGCAAGGGCAATAGCTACAGTGTTGTCACAGAAGAGAGTCATCGGGCCCGACGCATTGGGAATCACCCCTAGGTCGGTAATGAACTCCTTCATCCAGACTGCTTCCTGTGCTGCCTCCGAGGCTGCCATGTACTCCGCTTCACATGTAGATCCCGCCACGACTCTTTGCTTGCAACTGCACCAGCTTACTGCTCCTCCATTCAAAATATACACGTATCCGGTTTGTGACTTCGAGTCATCCAGATCTGTGTCGAAGCTAGCGTCGATGTAACCCTTTACGACGAGCTCTTCGTCACCTCCATAAACGAGAAACATATCCTTAGTCCTCTTCAGGTACTTCAGGATATTCTTGACCGCTGTCCAGTGTTCCATGCCGGGATTACTTTGGTACCTTCCTACCAAACTTACGGCAAGGTTTACATCAGGTCTGGTACACAGCATGACATACATAATAGACCCTATGGCCGAGGCATAGGGGATGACACTCATCTTTTCTATATCTTCTGCCGTGGTCGGGCATTGAGCCGTGCTCAATTGCACACCTTGCAATACAGGCAAGAACCCCTTCTTGGACTGATCCATACTGAACTTCTTCAATATCTTGTCAAGGTATGTACTCTGTGAAAGACCAATGAGGCGTCTTGATCTATCTCTATAGATCTTGATGCCTAATATATAAGCAGCTTCTCCAAGTGTAACACCCTGAGAATCATGCTACAGTAACCCCCTGTGATTAAGCTAATCATGTGCTAAACAGGGCTTGATCACATTTGGATCACGTTCCTTTTCAAACTCCTAGTTCAAACTTCAAATATAATTAAAGTGGAAAATAAAAGTTTTCAAAAATTCAAACAAAAATGTCCAGTGGGTTCTAAATAATACACTGGTAATTATGGTGGAGAAAACACATTTTTATAAAATGTCTAAATACTTTTAAATGAAATAAAACAGAAAAGGAAATAAACAAATAAAGAGAAAACAGAAAACAAAACAGTCAAAAGAAAAAAAGAGCAGGCCTCCCCCCCCCACTGGACCCGCGGCCCAAACCCCCCCGGCCCAAGCTGGGC
>NC_057802.1:500486915-500495533 GCF_018294505.1 Triticum aestivum
CGGCCGGGCCCCACCCCTGGGTCACTGCCAGTGGCCCCCACGGGCCCAGTTGACTGGGTTGACCCAGTCAACTGCTGACTGGGCAGGCCCAGTCACTGACATGCGGGCCCCGCCGCAAAAACAAAAAAAAAAGAAAATTAAAAAGAAAATGTTTTATAAATAAAAATAATTATTTTAACTAATCACTCACTGACATATGGGGCCCACCCCTCTAATTATACTGTTAGATTAGTTTAAATAGATATTAGACTAACAGAGGCTGACATGTGGGTCCCACTGGACCCACCTGTCTGGTTTGACTGGTCAGCCGACCAGTTGACCTGCTGACGTCAGCATTACCTCATGCTGACGTCATAATTCATTTTTCTGAATATAAATAATTCTAGAAATTCAAATAAACTTTGAAAATTCATATCTTTTAAACCGTAACTCGGATGAAATTGTTTTCTATATGAAAGTTGCTCAGAACGACGAGACGAATCCGAATACGCAGTCCGTTCATCCACCACACCTCCCTAACCTATCGAACTAGCAACTTTCCCCCTCCGGTCCGTCTGTCCGAAAACGCGAAACATCGGGAATACCTCCCGGATGTTCCCCCCCCCCTTCACCGGTACCACCTACTGTCGCGTTAGGGCACCCCTAGCACCACTCATTGTCATGTCACGCATCGTCATGCTTATGTTTGCATTGTATTTACTGTTTCTTCCCCCCTTCTCTCCGGTAGACTACGAGACCGACACTGCTGCTGCCCAGTTCGACTACGGAGTCGACGACCCCTCCTACTTGCCAGAGCAACCAGGCAAGCCCCCCCCTTTGATCACCAGATATCGCCTACTCTAATCTCTACTGCTTGCATTAGAGTAGTGTAGCATGTTACTGCTTTTCGATATCCTATTCTGATGCATAGCCTATCCTTGCTACTATTGTTACTACCTTTACCTGCAATCCTACATGCTTAGTATAGGATGCTAGATTTCCATCAGTGGCCCTACATTCTTGTCCGTCTGCGGTGCTATACTATCGGGCCGTGATCACCTGGGCGGTGATCACGGGCATATACTTATATACTATATACATGACACATGTGATGACTAAAGTCGGGTCGGCTCGTAGGAGTACCCGCAAGTGGATCTTTGTGGCGGAGCGACAGGGCAGGTTGAGACCGCCTAGGTAAGAGGTGGGCCTGGCCCTGGTCGGCGTTCGCAGATACTTAACACGCTTAACGAGATCTTGGTATTTGATCTGAGTCTGGCCATTTGGTCTATACGCACTAACCATCTACGTGGGAGTAGTTATGGGTATCCCGACGTCGTGGTATCAGCCGAAGCTCTTTTGACGTCAGCGACTGAGTGGCGCGCGCCGTGTTGGACCACTTTGACGTAACCGCCGTGATCGTGTGGGTTGCTAGGTCTGCTCGCGGCCGCGTTCGCAACGTGCAGGTGTGCATAGGGCGATGGGCCCAGACCCCTGCGCGCATAGGTTTAGACCGGCGTGCTGACCTCTCTGTTGAGCCTAGGTGGGGCTGCGACGTGTTGATCTTACGAGGCCGGGCATGACCCAGAAAAGTGTGTCCGGCCAATTGGGATCGAGCGTGTTGGGTTATTTGGTGCACCCCTGCAGGGAAGTTTATCTATTTGAATAGCCGTGTCCCTCGGTAAAAGGACGACCCGGAGTTGTACCTTGACCTTATGACAACTAGAACTGGATACTGAATATAATACACCCTTCCAAGTGCCAGATACATCCCGGTGATCGCTCTCTAACAGGGCGACGAGGAGGGGATTGCCGGGTAGGATTATGCTATGCGATGCTACTTGGAGGACTTCAATCTACTCTCTTCTACATGCTGCAAGATGGAGATGTCCAGAAGCTTAGTCTTCGACAGGACTAGCTATCCCCCTCTTATTCCGGCATTCTGCAGTTCAGTCCACTGATATGCCTCTTTACACATATACCCATGCATATGTAGTGTAGCTCCTTGCTTGCGAGTACTTTGGATGAGTACTCACGGTTGCTTTTCTCCCTCTTTTCCCCTTTCTATACCGGATTGTCGCAATCAGATGTCGGAGTCCAGGAGCCAGACGCCACCGTCGACGACGACTTCCACGGCACTGGAGGTGCCTACTACTACGTGCAGGCCGCTGACGACGACCAGGAGTAGTTAGGAGGTCCCAGGCAGGAGGCCTTGCCTTTTCGATCGTTGCTACCTTTGTGCTAGCCTTCTTAAGGCAAACTTGTTTAACTTATGTCTGTACTCAGATATTGTTGCTTCCGCTGACTCGTCTATGATCGAGCACTTGTATTCGAGCCCTCGAGGCCCCTGGCTTGTATTATAATGCTTGTATGACTTATTTATGTTTTAGAGTTGTGTTGTGATATCTTCCCGTGAGTCCCTGATCGTGATCGTACACATTTGCGTGCATGATTAGTGTACGGTCAAATCGGGGGCGTCACAAGTTGGTATCAGAGCCGACTGCCTGTAGGAACCCCCTTCCACACTCCTTGGCCGAAGTCGAGTCTAGACATTGCAAAACTTTTACTAACATGGTTGTGCGGCTTACGGGCCCACGTCGCCATTGGGTGGTACTAGGATCTTTTACTCCTCGACCTTTACTCTGGGACTCTGAACTCTCTTCTACTCGGGTTAAACGACTTTACTAACTCTAACACTAGGATCCCGTGACCGCGTTCACCCCAAAGATGGATAAGCCATAGTTGTTTCTTAGAATAGTATTTTGAACAATGCACACACTGTCATTTGACTCCTTTGAAACGTCTTTGCTTTCAGATGGAACCCACGAGGCAGGTTGTTCGCCACATGATGGCCATTGGTGCCTCGGGATCACCTGCGGTGCTAGCTGAGATGATGACCTATCTGGGTTATCGCTGGCACCCTGAGTTCACCGTCTACGAGGAGTTCCAGGACTTTAACCAGGAGCAGTACCGTGCCATCGTCCACCTCTACTCTCGGGAGTACGACTCCACTACTGTGCTGCACATCGCACATGGTGTTGGTGTGACCATCGATATGGCTGTCCACGATGCAGCCTATGCTGCTCTGACACGTCTTCATGGAGAGTATCATGAGTTGGACACCTCCCCTTTCAGGCACATTGCAATCGCCTCTGATGTTGGTACGGAGGGATACTATACTGCTGCCTACTCCACTGTCACCCGGGAGCCCTTCTACCATCAGCACCTGGTTCTGCATGCTGATGGGCTGGATCGAGCTAACCGAGCTCTTCGCCACGAGATGTACACCACCCGTCAGCACCTTTACCGTGCTCTGACGCTGCTGCACCCCTTTGTCCGGTCTGGACAGGTACCGCGTGCTGCGATCTACCCAGCCAGGACCGTGATGCCCCACGGTGTCAGTTGGCCAGAAGTGGGAGGCTACTCTCCCGCACTTGGTCCTCTTCTGCCACCTGAGCGTCGGGCTCTACACCTGAGTATCCGCGGCCCCCATTCTGCTGACGTGGAGGATTATCCATTACCTCACTACCAGCTGTCGGGCTACGATTACCTCCACAGTACCTCTTGGGACTGATGTAGGCTTGCTTGTAGTATTAGTTGCAGTCGCCGCGAGCCTGTGTGCCGCCTATGATGTTTTAGTTTATGTACTGAACTCTATGCATGACCCCTTTTGTAAGCTATGCCGACTACTATGTAGTAGCTATCGTGCTCCTTTCATTATGCATGTTTCATCGTGAATGATTCTTGTCATTGCCAATTTTCTCAATGCTGAACTACCCCTGTTATATATTAGCAGGATGGTTAGACCAGGTGGTCGTGGTCGTGGTGGCGATGCCCCACCACCACCTGAGTACATGGCTGGTATGATCCAACAGTTTGAACTGAACCGCCAATTCATGGAAAATATGATGGCTCAGTTTCCTCGCCCCAATATGAACCAACAGCCAGCTCAAGTGACTCTTCAAGATTTCATACGCCTCAACCCAACCATCTACCGCAGCTCAACTCAGCCTCTGGATGCTGATGACTGGCTCCGTGACATCACCTATGAGATGGAGTCTGCTGATGTAGCCCCTGCCAGCTATGTCAATTTTGCTTCATTCTTCTTGAAGGGACCCGCAGCTCAATGGTGGGACAGCCACAGGCGTACTCTGCCAGCTGGAACAATCATCACATGGCCAGACTTCCAAGCAGCTTTCCGTGCCCGCTTCATTCCTCAGGGAGTCATGGACCGGAAGAAGCGTGAGTTCCGCAAACTCACCCAAGGCAACAAAACTGTTGAAGCTTATCAGCGGGAGTTTCTGGACTTGTCCCGCTATGCTGAAGAAGACATTGCAACTGATGCACGCAGACAGGAGAAGTTCCGTGATGGACTACAAGCTGACATCAAGCTCGCACTTCTAGTGCATGACTTCACCGATTTCGCCACCTTGGTGAATAAGGCCATCAATGTCGAGACTGGTCTGCAGGAATACCAGAGCTCTCAGAGGCGCAACCGTGACACGGGCTCATCTTCGGGCTCGCCCTCACAGAAGCGTAAGATATGGATCCCAAGCAGCATGTATCGTCCAAATGCACCTGCTCCCAGGAAATCTTATGCTGCACCGCGTCTGCCTCCTCCACCATCTAAGCAGTCAAAGCTACCAGCTCCCCCACCTGGGGCTCCTGTTCCCACTCCCGATAATGGTCTGTGCTTCAAGTGTGGTCAACCGGGTCACTTTGCCAGGAACTGCTATCAGAATCAGAATCAACTGGCCCTTCCAGCAGCTGGCCGTGGTAACAACCAGCCCCGCAACAACAATGCTAAGTCTCAAGGTCGTGCTCATGCCAACCACGTTGATCTCAGCGAAGCTCAAGACCAGCCTGCTACTGTGATGGGTACACTCCTCGTAAATTCAGTACCAGCATCCGTTTTATTTGATACAGGAGCATCCCATTCATTCATATCAGCAGAATTTGCATTCCTGCATGGCATTCATTACGAAGAGATAAACACTCCGCTAGTGGTACACACCCCTGCGGGCCAATGCCAAACCTCTATGGTTAGTCGCGATGTTACTGTTGAAATTGAAGGACTGGAATTTCTTGTCTCTCCCATCGTACTGAAGTCCTGTAGCATTGATCTCATTCTGGGAATGAATTGGTTAAAAGCGCATACTGCTTCAATCGTTTGCACCACTAAGACCGTCCATCTGCTACACCCTTCAGATGAGATAGTTACTTACCAAGCCCATCTGGTGCAAAATGCCGAGGCAAGGCTCTATGCATTGAATGCATTGAACGCTACACCACTCGAGGGCATTGAAAACATTCCCGTCGTGCGTGAATTCCTCGACGTCTTCCCTGAAGAACTTCCAGGGATTCCCCCTGCTAGAGCTGTCGAATTCATCATCGACTTGAAACCAGGCACCACTCCTATAGCCAAGCGACCCTACAAAATGCCGCCGCATGAACTCCTTGAGCTTAAGGAGGAAATCGACAAGTCTCTTCGCAAAGGATTCATTCGTCCAAGTTGCTCTCCTTGGGGAGCACCTTCTCTCTTTGTCAAGAAGAAGGATGGGACTAACCGATTGGTTCAAGACTACCGTCCTATAAACCAAGCTACCATTCAGAATAAATACCCTCTTCCTCGGATCAATGATCTGTATGATCAACTGGCGGGTTCGTCAGTGTTCTCTAAGCTCGACTTGAGGTTGGGCTACCACCAGATCCGTGTTCGCGAAGAGGATATCCCAAAGACCGCCTTCGTGACTCGCTATGGTTCATATGAGTACACCGTCATGTCTTTCGGTTTAACCAATGCTCCAGCCACCTTCTCTCGTCTGATGAACTACATATTCATGGATTACCTCGACAAGTTCGTCGTGGTTTATCTGGATGATATCCTGATATTTTCCAAGAACGAAGAAGAACATGCTGAACATCTTCGTCTTGTGCTGGAAAAGCTACGAGAACATCAACTATATGCCAAGTTCTCTAAATGTGAATTTTGGCTACCCGAAGTAACCTATCTCGGGCATGTCATCTCTAAGGATGGTATTGCCGTCAACCCCGAGCGAGTTCAGGCTATTCTTGATTGGACTCCTCCCAAGAACGTTAAGCAAGTCAGAAGTTTTCTCGGTCTCGCCAGCTATTGCCGTCGATTCGTCGAGAACTTCTCTAAGATCGCCAAGCCTCTGACTAACCTGTTGCATAAGGGTGTCAAGTTCCAATGGACAGACAAATGTCAGGAAAGTTTCCAGGCACTCAAAGACAAGTTGACTTCTGCCCCAGTTCTAGCTCCACCTGATACTAAGAAGGACTTCGTCATTTACTGCGACGCTTCCCGTCAAGGGTTAGGCTGTGTCCTAATGCAAGACCGCAAAGTGATTGCTTATGCCTCTCGACAATTGCGCCCTCACGAAGAGAACTACCCAGTTCACGACCTCGAACTTGCTGCTGTCATTCATGCGCTGAAGCAGTGGCGACATTACCTTCTCGGTAATCGTTGCGAGATCTTCACCGACCACCAAAGTCTGAAGTATCTGTTTACTCAACCAGATCTGAACCTCCGTCAGCAGAGATGGATGGAGCTTGTTGCAGACTTTGACTTGGGTATTTCCTATACGCCAGGCAAGGCTAATGTAATGGCTGATGCCTTGAGCCGCAAGTCTTACTGCAACCACCTCCAGGTTCATAAAGTTTAGCCCTCGCTTGTTGAAGAATTCAGGAAGCTGAACCTCCATATTGTTCCTCCGGGTGCACTCGCTCCCCCTCCTAAACAATTTGGCAAGGTGAACCTCCACGTTGTTACCCAGGGTTCCCTCAATACCCTAGTTGCTAAACCAGATCTCGAGGACAGCATCAAAAGGCTACAGAAGTATGACTCTGAAGCCTACAAGATTAAGCGCTACCTCGCAGGAGGAAAGCCCTCATTCTTCACCATTTCTGAAGATGGCACCCTATACTTCAAGGGCCGCCTAGTGGTGCCATGTACAGAGAAAAACCTGGATATGACACAGGAAGTTATGAAAGAAGCTCATGATACGCCTCTGTGTATCCATCCTGGTAGTACAAAGATGTATCAAGATATCCGTCAGAGATTCTGGTGGACTAATATGAAGCAAGACATTGCTCGTTATGTTGCTGAGTGTGACGTTTGCCGTCGTATCAAAGCAGAACATCAAAGGCCTGCTGGAACTCTGCAACCTATCTCTATTCCTGAATGGAAATGGGACCATGTTGAGATGGACTTCGTCACTGGATTTCCCAAATCGCAGAAAGGTAATGATGCTATTCTTGTCGTCATTGACCGGCTTTCCAAAGTTGCACATTTCCTGGCAGTCAAAGAAACGATCACTGCTAGCCAGTTGGCAACGCTCTATATGTCCAGGATTGTTTCACTCCACGGTATTCCATTGGTTATCAGTTCAGACCGTGGCAGCTTATTCACTTCAAGATTCTGGGCAAGTTTCCAAGAAGCTATGGGCACTCATCTGTCATTTAGTACTGCGTTTCATCCTCAATCGCAAGGACAAGTTGAACGCGTCAATCAAGTTCTCGAAGACATGCTTCGAGCTTGCGTTATTTCCTTCGGCAAGAAATGGGAGGAATCTCTCCCGTATGCTGAGTTCTCTTATAATAATAGCTATCAAGCTAGTCTGAAGATGGCCCCCTTCGAAGTGTTATATGGACGAAAGTGCCGAACCCCCCTGAACTGGTCAGAAACTGGGGAACGTCCACTCTTCGGTCCGGATATTATCCAAGATGCCGAAGAACAAGTCCGCATTATTCGCGAGAATCTCAAGACTGCTCAGTCACGTCAGAAGAGTCAGTATGACCGTCATCATAAAGACATGGTCTATCAACCTGGCGAAAAGGCTTATCTTCGAGCCACACCTATGAAGGGTGCTCACCGCTTCGGGATCAAGGGCAAACTAGCTCCTCGCTATATTGGCCCATTCACTATTCTCGAAAGGCGTGGAAAAGTGGCATACCAACTAGAACTACCGCCGAACCTTTCTCAGGTTCACGATGTGTTCCATGTGTCACAGCTCCGCCGTTGCTTCAAGGATCCAATCCGAGCGGTGGATCACGAAGTGCTCGAATTGCAGCAAGACCTCTCCTATAAGGAGCATCCGGTCCGCATTCTCGACCAAGCTGAACGCCGCACATGTCAGAAGGCGATCAAGTTTCTCAAAGTCCAGTGGTCACACCATTCTGAAGATGAGGCCACTTGGGAACGAGAGGATCGTCTGCGCGAAGAATAACCCGCACTGTTTCCTTCTACCTCCTAAATCTCGGGACGAGATTTCTTGTAGTGGAGGAGATTTGTAACACCCTGAGAATCATGCTACAGTAACCCCCTGTGATTAAGCTAATCATGTGCTAAACAGGGCTTGATCACATTTGTATGACCTTCCTTTTCAAACTCCTAGTTCAAACTTCAAATATAATTAAAGTGGAAAATAAAAGTTTTCAAAAATTCAAACAAAAATGTCCAGTGGGTTCTAAATAATACACTGGTAATTATGGTGGAGAAAACACATTTTTATAAAATGTCTAAATACTTTTAAATGAAATAAAACAGAAAAGGAAATAAACAAATAAAGAGAAAACAGAAAACAAAACAGTCAAAAGAAAAAAAGAGCAGGCCTCCCCCC
>NC_057802.1:500497989-500521456 GCF_018294505.1 Triticum aestivum
AAAGTGTGTCCGGCCAATTGGGATCGAGCGTGTTGGGTTATGTGGTGCACCCCTGCAGGGAAGTTTATCTATTCGAATAGCCGTGTCCCTCGGTAAAAGGACGACCCGGAGTTGTACCTTGACCTTATGACAACTAGAACTGGATACTGAATAAAATACACCCTTCCAAGTGCCAGATACATCCCGGTGATCGCTCTCTAACAGGGCGACGAGGAGGGGATTGCCGGGTAGGATTATGCTATGCGATGCTACTTGGAGGACTTCAATCTACTCTCTTCTACATGCTGCAAGATGGAGATGTCCAGAAGCTTAGTCTTCGACAGGACTAGCTATCCCCCTCTTATTCCGGCATTCTGCAGTTCAGTCCACTGATATGCCTCTTTACACATATACCCATGCATATGTAGTGTAGCTCCTTGCTTGCGAGTACTTTGGATGAGTACTCACGGTTGCTTTTCTCCCTCTTTTCCCCTTTCTATACCGGATTGTCGCAATCAGATGTCGGAGTCCAGGAGCCAGACGCCACCGTCGACGACGACTTCCACGACACTGGAGGTGCCTACTACTACGTGCAGGCCGCTGACGACGACCAGGAGTAGTTAGGAGGTCCCAGGCAGGAGGCCTTGCCTTTTCGATCGTTGCTACCTTTGTGCTAGCCTTCTTAAGGCAAACTTGTTTAACTTATGTCTGTACTCAGATATTGTTGCTTCCGCTGACTCGTCTATGATCGAGCACTTGTATTCGAGCCCTCGAGGCCCCTGGCTTGTATTATAATGCTTGTATGACTTATTTATGTTTTAGAGTTGTGTTGTGATATCTTCCCGTGAGTCCCTGATCGTGATCGTACACATTTGCGTGCATGATTAGTGTACGGTCAAATCGGGGGCGTCACACCAAGGTCCTTCATTGAAAAACACTTATTCAAATAGGCCTTTATACTTTCCAAGAATTCTATATCATTTCCCATCAATAGTATGGCATCCACATATAATATGAGAAATGCTACAGAGCTCCCACTCACTTTCTTGTAAACACAGGCTTCTCCATAAGTCTGTGTAAACCCGAACGCTTTGATCATCTCATCAAAGCGAATGTTCCAACTCCGAGATGCTTGCACCAGCCCATAGATTGAGCACTGGAGCTTGCATACTTTGTTAGCATTCTTAGGATCGACAAAACCTTCCAGCTGCATCATATACAACTCCTCCTTAAGGAAGCCGTTAAGGAATGCCGTTTTGACGTCCATCTGCCATATCTCATAATCATAGTATGCGGCAATTGCTAACATGATTCGGACGGACTTCAGCTTCGCTACGGGTGAGAAAGTCTCATCGTAGTCAACCCCTTGAACTTGTCGATAACCCTTAGCGACAAGTCGAGCTTTGTAGATGGTCACATTACCATCTGCGTCCGTCTTCTTCTTAAAGATCCATTTGTTTTCTATGGCTCGCCGCTCATCGGGCAAGTCAGTCAAAGTCCATACTTTGTTTTCATACATGGATTCTATCTCGGATTTCATGGCTTCTAGCCATTTGTCGGAATCCGGGCCCGCCATCGCTTCTTCATAGTTCGAAGGTTCACCGTTGTCTAACAACATGATTTCCAGGACAGGGTTGCCGTACCACTCTGGTGCGGAACGTGTCCTTGTGGACCTACGAAGTTCAGTAACTTGATCCGAAGCTTCATGATCATCATCATTAACTTCCTCCCCAGTCGGTGTAGGCACTGTTGGAAATATGCCCTAGAGGCAATAATAAATGGTTATTATTATATTTCTGTGTTCATGATAATAGTCTTTTATTCATGCTATAATTGTATTGTCCGGAAATCGTAATACATGTGTGAATACATAGACCACAACCTGTCCCTAGTAAGCCTCTAGTTGACTAGCTCGTTGATCAACAGATAGTCATGGTTTCCTGACTATGGACATAGGATGTCATTGATAATGGGATCACATCATTAGGAGAATGATGTGATGGACAAGACCCAACTTAAGCATAGCATAAAAGATCGTGTAGTTTCGTTTGCTAGAGCTTTTCCAATGTCAAGTATCTTTTCCTTAGACCATGAGATCGTGCAACTCCCGGATACCGTAGGAGTGCTTTGGGTGTGCCAAACGTCACAACGTAACTGGGTGACTATAAAGGTGCATTACGGGTATCTCCGAAAGTGTCTGTTGGGTTGGCACGGATCGAGACTGGGATTTGTCACTCCGTGTAAACGGAGAGGTATCTCTGGGCCCACTCGGTAATGCATCATCATAATGAGCTCAATGTGACTAAGGCGTTAGTCACGGGATCATGCATTGCGGTACGAGTAAAGAGACTTGCCGGTAACGAGATTGAACAAGGTATTGGGATACCGACGATCGAATCTCGGGCAAGTAACATACCGTTTGACAAAGGGAATTGCATACGGATTGATTGAATCCTCGACACCGTGGTTCATCTGATGATATCATCGTGGAACATGTGGGAGCCAACATGGGTATCCAGATCCCGCTGTTGGTTATTGACCGGAGAGGCGTCTCGGTCATGTCTGCATGTCTCCCGAACCCGTAGGGTCTACACACTTAAGGTCCGGTGACGCTAGGGTTGTAGAGATATATGTATGCGGAAACCCGAAAGTTGTTCGGAGTCCCGGATGAGATCCCGGACGTCACGAGAGGTTTCGGAATGGTCCGGAGGTAAAGATTTATATATGGGAAGTCTTATTTTGGTCGCCGGAAAAGTTTCGCGCTTTATCGGTATTGTACCGGGAGTGCCGAAAGGGGTCCGGGGGTCCACCAAGGGGGTCCACCAGCCCCGGGGGGCCACATGGGCTGTAAGGGGTGCGCCTTGGCCTATATGGGCCAAGGGCACCAGCCCCAAGAGGCCCATGCGCAAGAGATAAGAAAGAAGGGAGAGTCCTAAAGGGGGAAGGCACCTCCGAGGTGCCTTGGGGGGGAAGGACTCCCCCCCTGGCCGCACCCTTCCTTGAAGGAAGGGGCAAGGCTGCGCCCCCCCCTCTCCCTTGGCCCTATATATAGTGGGGGGGAAGGGAGGGCAGCAACATCTAAGCCTTGGGCGCCTCCCTCCTCCCCTGCAACACCTCTCTCTCTCTCTCGCAGAAGCTCGGCGAAGCCCTGCCGGAGACCCGCTACATCCACCACCACACCGTCGTGCTGTTGGATCTCCATCAACCTCTCCTCCCCCCTTGCTGGATCAAGAAGGAGGAGACGTCGCTGCACCGTACGTGTGTTGAACGCGGAGGTGCCGTACGTTCGGCACTCGGTCATCGGTGATTTGGATCACGGCGAGTACGACTCCGTCATCCACGTTCATTGGAACGCTTCCGCTCGCGATCTACAAGGGTATGTAGATCCACTCCTTTCCCCTCGTTGCTAGTAGACTCCATAGATGCATCTTGGTGAGCGTAGGAAAATTTTAAATTATGCTACGATTCCCAACAGTGGCATCATGAGCCAGGTCTATGCGTAGTTACTATGCACGAGTAGAACACAAAGCAGTTGTGGGCGTTGAGTTTGCCAATTCTTCTTGCCGCTACTAGTCTTTTCTTGTTTCGGCAGCATTGTAGGATGAAGCGGCCCGGACCGACCTTACACGTACTCTTACGTGAGACAGGTTCCACCGACTGACATGCACAAGTTGCATAAGGTGGCTAGCGGGTGTCTGTCTCTCCTACTTTAGTCGGAACGGATTCGATGAAAAGGGTCCTTATGAAGGGTAAATAGAAATTGGCAAATCACGTTGTGGTCATACGTAGGTAAGAAACGTTCTTGCTAGAAACCTACAAACCACGTAAAAACTTGCAACAACAATTAGAGGACGTCTAACTTGTTTTTGCAGCAAGTGCTATGTGATGTGATATGGCCAGAAGATGTGATGAATGATATATGTGATGTATGAGATTGATCATATTCTTGTAATAGGAATCACGACTTGCATGTCGATGAGTATGACAACCGGCAGGAGCCATAGGAGTTGTCTTTATTATTTTGTATGACCTGCGTGTCATTGAATAACGCCATGTAAATTACTTTACTTTGTTGCTAAACGCGTTAGCCATAGAAGTAGAAGTAATCGTTGGCGTGACGACTTCATGAAGACACAATGATGGAGATCATGATGATGGAGATCATGGTGCCATGCCGGTGACGAAGATGATCATGGTGCCCCGAAGATGGAGATCAAAGGAGCATAATGATATTGGCCATATCATGTCACTATTTGATTGCATGTGATGTTTATCATGTTTTTGCATCTTATTTGCTTAGAACGACGGTAGTAAGTAAGATGATCCCTTATAATAATTTCAAGAAAGTGTTCACCCTAACTGTGCACCGTTGCGAAGGTTCGTTGTTTCGAAGCACCACGTGATGATCGGGTGTGATAGATTCTAACGTTCGAATACAACGGGTGTTGACGAGCCTAGCATGTACAGACATGGCCTCGGAACACACGCAATACACTTAGGTTGACTTGACGAGCCTAGCATGTACAGACATGGCCTCGGAACACAGAGGACCGAAAGGTCGAGCATGAGTCGTATAGAAGATACGATCAACATGGAGATGTTCACCGATCTTGACTAGTCCGTCTCACGTGATGATCGGACACGGCCTAGTTAAACTCGGATCATGTTTCACTTAGAGGACGAGAGGGATGTCTATCTGAGTGGGAGTTCATTAAATAATTTGATTAGATGAACTCAATTATCATGAACTTAGTCTAAAATCTTTACACTATGTCTTGTAGATCAAATGGCCAACGTTGTCCTCAATTTCAACGCGTTCCTAGAGAAACCAAGCTGAAAGATGATGGCAGCAACTATACGGACTGGGTCCGGAACCTGAGGATCATCCTCATAGTAGCCAAGAAAGATTATGTCTTAGAAGCACCGCTAGGTGATGCACCAATCCCACAGAACCAAGACGTTATGAACGCTTGGCAGCAGCGTGCTGATGATTACTCCCTCGTTCAGTGCGGCATGCTTTACAGCCTAGAACCGGGTCTCCAAAAGCGTTTTGAGAAACATGGAGCATATGAGATGTTCGAGGAGCTGAAATTGGTTTTCCAAGCTCATGCCCGGGTCGAGAGATATGAAGTCTCC
Organism: Triticum aestivum; assembly: GCF_018294505.1. Taxonomy (NCBI): domain Eukaryota; kingdom Viridiplantae; phylum Streptophyta; class Magnoliopsida; order Poales; family Poaceae; genus Triticum; species Triticum aestivum. Next base: position 500,503,105 of record NC_057802.1, read on the forward strand.
GACAAGTTCTTCAGCTGTAAAATGGAGGAGAATAGTTCTGTTAGTGAGCACATACTCAGAATGTCTGGGTTGCACAACCGCTTGACTCAGCTGGGAGTTAATCTCCCGGATGACGCGGTCATTGACAGAATCCTTCAGTCGCTTCCACCAAGCTTCAAGAGCTTTGTGATGAACTACAATATGCAAGGGATGGAAAAGACCATTCCTGAGGTATATTCAATGCTGAAATCAGCTGAGGTAGAGATCAGAAAAGAACATCAAGTGTTGATGGTGAATAAAACCACTAAGTTCAAGAAGGGCAAGGGTAAGAAGAACTTCAAGAAGGACGGCAAGGGAGTTGCCGCGCCCGGTAAACCAGTTACTGGGAAGAAGTCAAAGAATGGATCCAAGCCCGAGACTGAGTGCTTTTATTGCAAGGGAAGTGGTCACTGGAAGCGGAACTACCCCAAATACTTAGCGGACAAGAAGAAGGCCGGCAACACCAAAGGTATATGTGATATACAAGTTATTGATGTGTACCTTACCAGTACTCGTAGTAGCTCCTGGGTATTTGATACCGGTGCGGTTGCTCATATTTGTAACTCAAAACAGGAACTATGGAATAAACGGAGACTGGCGAAGGACGAGGTGACGATGCGCGTCGGGAATGGTTCCAAGGTCGATGTGATCGCCGTCGGCACGCTACCTCTGCATCTACCCACGGGATTAGTTTTAAACCTCAATAATTGTTATTTAGTGCCAGCTTTGAGCATGAACATTGTATCTGGATCTCGTTTAATTCGAGATGGCTACTCATTTAAATCCGAGAATAATGGTTGTTCTATTTATTTGAGAGATATGTTTTATGGTCATGCCCCGCTGGTCAATGGTTTATTTTTGATGAATCTCGAACGTGATGTTACACATGTTCATAGTGTGAATACCAAAAGATGTAAAGTTGATAACGATAGTCCCACGTACTTGTGGCACTGCCGCCTTGGTCACATTGGTGTCAAGCGCATGAAGAAGCTCCATGCAGATGGACTTTTGGAGTCTCTTGATTACGAATCATTTGACACGTGCGAACCATGCCTCATGGGTAAGATGACCAAGACTCCGTTCTCCGGAACAATGGAGCGAGCAACCAACTTATTGGAAATCATACATACCGATGTGTGCGGTCCAATGAGTGTTGAGGCTCGCGGAGGATATCGTTATGTTCTCACTCTCACTGATGATTTAAGTAGATATGGGTATGTCTAACTAATGAAACACAAGTCTGAAACCTTTGAAAAGTTCAAGGAATTTCAGAGTGAAGTCGAGAATCAACGTGACAGGAAAATAAAATTCTTACGATCAGATCGTGGTGGAGAATATTTAAGTCACGAATTTGGTACACACTTAAGGAAATGTGGAATAGTTTCACAACTCACGCCGCCTGGAACACCTCAGAGAAATGGTGTGTCCGAACGTCGTAATCGCACTCTATTGGATATGGTGCGATCTATGATGTCTCTTACCGATTTACCGCTCTCATTTTGGGGTTATGCTTTAGAGACTGCCGCATTCACTTTAAATAGGGCACCGTCTAAATCCGTTGAGACGACACCGTATGAATTATGGTTTGGGAAGAAACCTAAGCTGTCGTTTCTAAAAGTTTGGGGATGCGATGCTTATGTCAAGAAACTTCAACCTGAAAAGCTCGAACCCAAATCGAAAAAATGCATCTTCATAGGATACCCTAAGGAAACTATTGGGTATACCTTCTACCTCAGATCCGAAGGCAAGATCTTCGTTGCCAAGAACGGGTCCTTTCTAGAGAAGGAGTTTCTCTCGAAAGAATTGAGTGGGAGGAAAGTGGAACTTGATGAGGTGATAGTCACCCCTTCCGAACCGGAAAGTAGCGCAGCGCGGGAAAATGTTCCTGTGGTGCCTACACCGACTGGGGCAGTTCTTCTTGTCCGCTAAGTATTTGGGGCAGTTCCGCTTCCAGTGACCACTTCCCTTGCAATAAAAGCACTCAGTCTCCGGCTTGGGTCCATTCTTTGACTTCTTCCCGGTAACTGGCTTACCGGGCGCGGCAACTCCCTTGCCGTCCTTCTTGAAGTTCTTCTTACCCTTGCCCTTCTTGAACTTAGTGGTTTTATTCACCATCAACATTTGATGTTCTTTTCTGATCTCCCCTTCCGCTGATTTCAGCATTGAATATACCTCGGGAATGGTCTTTTCCATCCCCTGCATATTGTAGTTCATCACGAAGCTCTTGTAGCTTGGTGGAAGCGACTGGAGGATTCTGTCAATGACCGCGTCATCCGGGAGATTAACTCCCAGCTGAGACAAGCGGTTGTGCAACCCAGACATTCTGAGTATGTGCTCACTAACAGAACTGTTCTCCTCCATTTTATAGCTGAAGAACTTGTCGGAGACATCATATCTCTCGACCCGGGCATGAGCTTGAAAAACCAGTTTCAGCTCCTCGAACATCTCATATGCTCCATGTTTCTCAAAACACTTTTGGAGACCCGGTTCTAAGCTGTAAAGCATGCCGCACTGAACGAGGGAGTAATCATCAGCACGCTGCTGCCAAGCGTTCATAACGTCTTGGTTCTCAGGGATTGGTGCTTCACCTAGCGGTGCTTCTAAGACATAATCTTTCTTGGCTGCTATGAGGATGATCCTCAGGTTCCGGACCCAGTCCGTATAGTTGCTGCCATCATCTTTCAGCTTGGTTTTCTCTAGGAACGCGTTGAAATTGAGGACAACGTGGGCCATTTGATCTACAATACATAGTGTAAAGATTTTAGACTAAGTTCATGATAATTAAGTTCATATAATCAAATTATTTAATGAACTCCCACTCAGATAGACATCCCTCTAGTCATCTAAGTGAAACATGATCCGAATTCAACTAGGCCGTGTCCGATCATCACGTGAGATGGACTAGTCAAGATCGGTGAACATCTCCATGTTGATCGTATCTTCTATACGACTCATGCTCGACCTTTCGGTCCTCCGTGTTCCGAGGCCATGTCTGTACATGCTAGGCTCGTCAAGTCAACCTAAGTGTATTGCGTGTGTTCCGAGGCCATGTCTGTACATGCTAGGCTCGTCAACACCCGTTGTATTCGAACGTTAGAATCTATCACACCCAATCATCACGTGGTGCTTCGAAACAACGAACCTTCGCAACGGTGCACAGTTAGGGTGAACACTTTCTTGAAATTATTATAAGGGATCATCTTACTTACTACCGTCGTTCTAAGCAAATAAGATGCAAAAACATGATAAACATCACATGCAATCAAATAGTGACATGATATGGCCAATATCATTATGCTCCTTTGATCTCCATCTTCGGGGCACCATGATCATCTTCGTCACCGGCATGACACCATGATCTCCATCATTGTGTCTTCATGAAGTCGTCACGCCAACGATTACTTCTACTTCTATGGCTAACGCGTTTAGCAACAAAGTAAAGTAAATTACATGGCGTTATTCAATGACACGCAGGTCATACAAAATAATAAAGACAACTCCTATGGCTCCTGCCGGTTGTCATACTCATCGACATGCAAGTCGTGATTCCTATTACAAGAATATGATCAATCTCATACATCACATATATCATTCATCACATCTTCTGGCCATATCACATCACATAGCACTTGCTGCAAAAACGAGTTAGACGTCCTCTAATTGTTGTTGCAAGTTTTTACGTGGTTTGTAGGTTTCTAGCAAGAACGTTTTCTTACCTACAGAAGACCACAACATGATTTGCCAATTTCTATTTACCCTTCATAAGGACCCTTTTCATCGAATCTGTTCCGACTAAAGTAGGAGAGACAGACACCCGCTAGCCACCTTATGCAACTAGTGCATGTCAGTCGGTGGAACCTGTCTCACGTAAGCGTACGTGTAAGGTCGGTCCGGGCCGCTTCATCCTACAATGCCGCCGAAACAAGAAACGACTAGTAGCGGCAAGAAGAATTGGCAACATCAACGCCCACAACTTCTTTGTGTTCTACTCGTGCATAGTAACTACGCATAGGCCTGGCTCATGATGCCACTGTTGGGAATCGTAGCATAATTTTAAAATTTTCCTACGCTGCATCTATGGAGTGTACTAGCAACGAGGGGAAAGGAGTGCATCTACATACCCTTGTAGATCGCGAGCGGAAGCGTTCCAATGAACGTGGATGACGGAGTCGTACTCGCCGTGATCCAAATCACCGATGACCGAGTGCCGAACGGACGGCACCTCCGCGTTCAACACACGTACGGTACAGCGATGTCTCCTCCTTCTTGATCCAGCAAGGGGGAAGGAGAGGTTGATGGAGATCCAACAGCATGACGGCGTGGTGGTGGATGTAGCGGGTCTCCGGCAGGGCTTCGCCGAGCTTCTGCGAGAGAGAGGTGTTGCAAGGGAGGAGGGAGGCGCCCAAGGCTGTAGGTTGCTGCCCTCCCTCCCCCCCCCCTTTTATATAGACCCCCAGGGGGGCGCCGGCCCTAGAGATGGGATCTCATGGGGGGGCGGCCAAAGGGGGGAAGGGGTTGCCTTGCCTTCCAAGGCAAGGGGGAAGCCCCCCACCCTAGGGTTCCCAACCCTAGGCGCATGGGGGGAGGCCCAAGGAGGGCGCCCCAGCCCACTAAGGGCTGGTTCCCTTCCACTTTCAGCCCACGGGGCCCTCCGGGATAGGTGGCCCCACCCGGTGGACCCCCGGGACCCTTCCGGTGGTCCCGGTACAATACCGGTAACCCCCGAAACTTTCCCGGTGGCCGAAACTTGACTTCCTATATATAATTCTTCACCTCCGGACCATTCCGGAACCTCTCGTGACGTCCGGGATCTCATCCGGGACTCCGAACAACTTTCGGGTATCCGCATACACATATCTCTACAACCCTAGCGTCACCGAACCTTAAGTGTGTAGACCCTACGGGTTCGGGAGACATGCAGACATGACCGAGACGCCTCTCCGGTCAATAACCAACAGCGGGTTCTGGATACCCATGTTGGCTCCCACATGTTCCACGATGATCTCATCGGATGAACCATGGTGTCGAGGATTCAATCAATCCCGTATACAATTCCCTTTGTCAATCGGTATGTTACTTGCCCGAGATTCGATCGTCGGTATCCCAATACCTTGTTCAATCTCGTTACCGGCAAGTCTCTTTACTCGTACCGCAATGCATGATCCCGTGACTAACGCCTTAGTCACATAGAGCTCATTACGATGATGCATTACCGAGTGGGCCCAGAGATACCTCTCCGTCACACGGAGTGACAAATCCCAGTCTCGATCCGTGCCAACCCAACAGACACTTTCGGAGATACCCGTAGTGCACCTTTATAGTCACCCAGTTACGTTGTGACGTTTGGCACACCCAAAGCACTCCTACGGTATCCGGGAGTTGCACGATCTCATGGTCTAAGGAAAAGATACTTGACATTGGAAAAGCTCTAGCAAACGAAACTACACGATCTTTTATGCTATGCTTAGGATTGGGTCTTGTCCATCACATCATTCTCCTAATGATGTGATCCCGTTATCAATGACATCCAATGTCCATAGTCAGGAAACCATGACTATCTGTTGATCAACGAGCTAGTCAACTAGAGACTTACTAGGGACACGTTGTGGTCTATGTATTCACACATGTATTACGATTTCCGGGCAATACAATTATAGCATGAACAATAGACAATTACCATGAACAAAGAAATATAATAATAACCATTTATTATTGCCTCTAGGGCATATTTCCAACAATTTTCTCTTCATGATCCACATGCATGCAAAGTTGACACTCTTCCAAAATAGTGGGATTATCATAAAATAAAGTCGTGACCTCTCCAAACCCACTTTTATCAAAAATTTCATAAGATTGAACATGCTCCAAATATGTGGGATCTAAAGTTGACACTCTTCCAAACCCACTTTCAATGTTATTGCAAACACTATTATCAATCTCATATTCATCATGGGGCTTAAATAAATTTTCAAGATCATATGAAGAATCACCCCAATCATGATCATTGCAACAAGTAGTAGACATAGCAAAACTAGCATCCCCAAGCTTAGGGTTTTGCATATTTTTAGCACAATTAACATCAAGAAAATTTATAGTAAAATCATTGCAATCATGCTTTTTATTCAAAGATCTATCGTGAATCGCTTCATAAAGTACTTCATCACAATTTTCAGATTCACGAATTTCAAGCAAAACCTCATAAAGATAATCTAGTGCACTTAACTCACTAGCAATAGATTCATCATAATTGGATCTCTTAAAGAGATTAGCAAGTGGATGGGGATCCATAAACTCTTAGCAAGCAAAGATGCAAGCAAAAAGAAGGCACATGGTAACACAAGATCGAACGGAAGGAGGGAGAATAAAACGTCAAGGGTGAAGTGGGGGAGAGGAAAACGAGAGGCAAATGGCGAATAATGTAATGCGGGAGATAAGGGTTTGTGATGGGTACTTGGTATGTTGACTTTTGCGTAGACCTCTCCGGCAACGGCGCCAGAAATCCTTCTTGCTACCTCTTGAGCATTGCGTTGGTTTTCCCTTGAAGAGAAAAGGGTGATGCAGCAAAGTAGCGTAAGTATTTCCCTCAGTTTTTGAGAACCAAGGTATCAATCCAGTAGGAGGCTACACACGAGTCCCTCACACCTACACAAACAAATAAATCCTCGCAACCAACGCGATAAGGGGTTGTCAATCCCTACACGGTCACTTATGAGAGTGAGATCTGATAGATATGGTAGGATAATATTTTTGGTATTTTTGTGATAAAGATGCAAAGTAAAATAAAAGGCAACGAAAATAACTAAGTGTTGGAAGATTAATATGATGGAAAATAGACCCGGGGGCCATAGGTTTCACTAGTGGCTTCTCTCGAGAGCATAAGTATTTACGGTGGGTGAACAAATTACTGTTGAGCAATTGACAGAATTGAGCATAATTATGAGAATATCTAGGCATGATCATGTATATAGGCATCACGTCCGAAATAAGTAGACCGACTCCTGCCTGCATCTACTACTATTACTCCACACATCGACCGCTATCCAGCATGCATCTAGAGTATTAAGTTCATAGGAACAGAGTAACGCTTTAAGCAAGATGACATGATGTGGAGGGATAAATTCATGCAATATGATATAAACCCCATCTTGTTATCCTCGATGGCAACAATACAATACGTGCCTTGCTGCCCCTACTGTCACTGGGAAAGGACACCGCAAGATTGAACCCAAAGCTAAGCACTTCTCCCATTACAAGAAAGATCAATCTAGTAGGCCAAACCAAACTTATAATTCGAAGAGACTTGCAAAGATAACCAATCATACATAAAAGAATTCAGAAGATTCAAATATTGTTCATAGATAAACTTGATCATAAACCCACAATTCATCGGTCTCAACAAACACACCGCAAAAGAAGACTACATCGAATAGATCTCCACAAGAGAGGGGGAGAACATTGTATTGAGATCCAAAAAGAGAGAGGAAGCCATCTAGCTAATAACTATGGACCCGAAGGTCTGAGGTAAACTACTCACACATCATCGGAGAGGCTATGGTGTTGATATAGAAGCCCTCCGTGATCGATGCCCCCTCCGGCGGAGCTCTGGAACAGGCCCCAAGATGGGATCTCACGGGTACAGAAGGTTGCGGCGCTGGAATTAGGTTTTTGGCTCCGTATCCGGTAGTTTGGGGGTACGTAGGTATATATAGGAGGAAGGAGTACGTCGGTAGAGCAACGTGGGGCCCATGAGGCTGGAGGGCGCGCCCCCTACCTCACGGCTTCCTGGTAGCTTTCTTGACGTAGGGTCCAAGTCCTCTGGATCACGTTCGTTCCGAAAATCACGTTCCCAAAGGTTTCATTCCGTTTGGACTCCGTTTGATATTCTTTTTCTGCGAAACTCTGAAATAGGCAAAAAACAACAATTCTGGGCTGGGCCTCCGGTTAATAGGTTAGTCCCAAAAATAATATAAAAGTGTATAATAAAGCCCAATAATGTCCAAAACAGAAGATAATATAGCATGGAGCAATCAATAATTATAGATACGTTGGAGACGTATCATGCTGCACGTAGTTAGACTAGAAAAATACTGGTAAGTACAGTAACATAATAATGGTAAGTGCTTGCACATCATCATTGGGGGATATCCAAAAAAAGAAGCACAAAGCATAAAAATCATGAGGCTGCAGTCCAAAAAACACAACCTAATGTGGATGTAGCTGTTTGAAGAACAGTTGGTAATCAGAGCGCGATTGCACCGCTCAAAATTACCGACAACAGGAAATTTAGGCACATAAACAACACCAGTCATAAAAAAGCAGTGTTTCAGCATCTGGTAATTTCAGTGCCATGTCATTGGTATGTGTAATACCATCATCATGATAATTTAATCATAACAAACAACACCGGTAATAGCAGTGCTTCAGCATCTGGTAATTTGAGTGCAATGTCATTGGCAAGTTCAATACCAACATCATGATAATTAAACAGAACAGACAACACCGGTAATTCATGCATTGTAAACATGGTAATTAGAGCACCACAAGCCTAATCGATAGACAGAAAGCGTCAAACAAATCCAACATAACAACATTTTGGGAATGAACTTAGGGTTACTGTTCAAATCCACAGCCACTAATGCACATCCTAAAATCCATAAACACCAAACACTATTGCATGTCCTAAAACTCCACATCCACGACACTAACAGGAGAACAAAAAAAGTGTGGGAAAATCCGTAGTAGAACCGACCATGCTTATCCACCACGAAAACCTATCCACACCCACCAGCCAACCAATTTCGCACAAATTGAACCAAATTTCCGAGCCATCATCAACTGGAACTAGAAGGCGACCTAATCTAACCTAATGGGAACAACAACCGGCCGGATTCGGAGGGTCCGAGCACCAAAAATCAACGGCGGAACATGTCGGCGGAGCAACAGGAAGACAGAGGGGGGGATGCACTCCTCGCCGCCGATTCAGAAACTAGAAGCCGACCTAAACTAACCTAATGGGAACAACAACCGACCGGATTCGGAGGCTCCGAGCACCAAAAATCAACGGCGGAAACATACCGGCGGAGCAAAATAGGAAGACAAAGGGGTGGGGAATGCCTCACCGCAGACCCAGACGCCGTCCGCCGTGAACCGAACCGCGCCACCACCAGCAACCGTCGCGGACGAGGAAGAGGGGAGCGAGAGGAGATTCGAATGCACACCGCAGCGCGAGAGGGGGGAGAAGTAATGCGGGCGAAGGGGAGAGGGGGAGTGGGGATCGTGGGTATTGGGCGAGAGGGGCGGTTTCGGCGGGGCCCACTTGTCATCAAGAGCAAAACGCTGTAACGGCTATCGCCACGCACGCTGCGCGCAGAACGGACGAGCGCGACGTTGGATTCGAATCGGACGGCAGCGCGATCGTGCGGATCCGTTGCAAACCACCAGCCGGCAGGATTTTAGCTTTGTCGTAAGAAAAACCAATGAAAACCAACACAGAAATACACATAGGAAAATAAAAGGAGAAAAATGCACGAAAGCTTGTAAAACTAGTCCAAACCGGTCATTAAAGTTCAAGGGGAGTGTATCCCTGAATGATAATTTGTTTGTGATCCTCGGATCTTTAATATTGCACTCTTTTCTTTTATAAGTTTTTTTCTAAATGGTTTCTTATGGAAGGTTTTTCAATGAGGCAATAGTAATACAAGCATTGTGATATGTCTGTTTCTCCTTATTTTTCCACTGAGTTTTTGGAAGGAATTTTTAATGGCATACTGTAATATTTCCTTATATTTTTTCTATAAGGTTTTTGGAGAAGACTAATCGTGACGAAGATGTTTACAGGAAAAATTGAAGCAGAGATAAGGAGGAGGGTTAGGATGAATTAATTAGTTTAGTTAATTAGAATCTCTGCTTGTGGAACCGACAGCCGGTTTCTCTCCCAAACGATTGCATCCTAATGTAACAGACGCGTCGTTCAGATCATGCCTCCCGTGAACGTTGCGCTTGTGCGACGCGTCCCTTCCAGGGATATAAACCTGTACATCATCGACATCAATCGTTAGTGAATCGTTACTGTTCATTCACATAGTTTCTTCACAATTTTCTCACGTTGCAACATATGGATATTTTTTTTAAACTATTGCGACCCACAGACTTTTTTTGCTAGCAAAGGATAGAGAGGATTCGCGAAGAAAACCAAGGACGAGAGGCTTCGACGAGTCCGTGGGCCCGTGTGAATACGACGTGCGCGGGGGGCAGAGCGGTGGGTCCGGCCAAAAACTTAGCCGGTCGAATTGCCCCTTTCTTTCCCGTCCTTCTTTCCCCTCGTCCAAGCCTCGGCCTCTTTATAACCCCCGCCACCTAATCCTGCCCATCCACCAAAGCAGCCAGCCTCCGTCCCCTGCCTGCCAACCCCAAATCTCCCCTCCCTCTGCCGCTCTCGAAATTCCCCGAGCATCGACCATGTCGGCCTACTGCGGAAAGTACAAGGGTACGCGATCCATCCCCCTCCTTCTTCCGCCTCTCCTCCCTCGCTCGTCGTTCTCTCAATATCTTGGCGATTTGATCTGTCTCGCGTGTAGATCCGTTGCCTGTTCGCCGTTCGCCATGCTTAGATCTACCTTTGCTCGCGAATCCGATGTAGTGTATGCCGTCCGTACTCGCCGTGCTTTGATCTGCTTGGTTCTAGCGGATACGCTGTTTTCGAGCGGATTTAGGCGCTGCCTGTTAGATCGAGTTCTTTGGATTACCCAGTCGCGTCAGGGTGATGGGCTGCATGCTGATGATTACTGCTAGGTCCATGCTAGTGATTATTTTGTATGGATGATGATACTAGCGTTCTTTCTTATTTTGCGAGTACTTTTTCGGGTAAGTTGATGGACTCCGTTGCTCCATCTGTACATAATTCTGCTTGTGTTCGTTGTAGTGGTAATTATGGCTTTAATTACTGAAGATTGCACCTGTAAATCTAGATCTATGTTGATCTTGGTGGCTTCTTTTGCTAAGCAATATCCTGTGCTTATATAGTTGCAAGCTGTATTGGTTTGCTCTGCTGCCTTGTTAATTCTTTGTTGCCCCTTTGTGTTAACCACCTTGTGCTGTTGTACAGAAACTTTATTGAGAAATTGTCAGAATTTCATAATCACTTGTCCGAATTATGGTAGTTAGTTTGTTAAGCAATATCATGTGCTTATATAGTCAAGCTGTATGAGTTTGATCTGTTGCCATGTTAATTCTTTGTTGCCCCTGCCCGTGTTAGCCACCCTGTGCTGTTGCGCAGATACATCTTTGACAAATTGTCAAAATTTCATAATCAGTTGTCAGAATCATGGTAGTCAGTTTGTTGTGCATGTGTTGTTAGTTACACTCAACTTCTGCAGTTTTGTAGATTTTAGCACAATCTGAAATAGTTATGGCAATTGATCTTAAATACTGATTTATCCTGCAGATGAGCTCATCAAGAACGCTGCCTACATTGGCACCCCTGGCAAGGGTATCCTTGCTGCCGACGAGTCCACCGGCACCATTGGTAAGCGCTTTGCCAGCATCAATGTTGAGAATGTTGAGGACAACCGTCGCGCCCTCCGTGAGCTCCTCTTCTGCACCCCTGGAGCCCTCCAGTACCTCAGCGGTGTGATCCTCTTCGAGGAGACCTTGTACCAGAGCACCAAGGGTGGCAAGCCCTTCGTCGACATCCTCAAGGAGGGCAACGTCCTCCCTGGCATCAAGGTGGACAAGGGTACCGTCGAGCTCGCTGGAACCAACGGTGAGACCACCACCCAGGGCTTTGATGACCTTGGCAAGCGCTGCGCCAAGTACTATGAGGCTGGTGCCCGCTTTGCCAAGTGGCGTGCCGTCCTGAAGATTGGCCCTACCGAGCCATCACAGCTTTCCATCAACCAGAATGCTCAGGGTCTGGCTCGTTATGCCATCATCTGCCAGGAGAATGGTCTGGTGCCCATTGTAGAGCCTGAGATCCTTGTTGATGGACCTCATGACATTGACCGCTGTGCTTATGTGACCGAGATGGTCCTTGCTGCCTGCTACAAGGCTCTCAACGACCAGCATGTCCTCCTTGAGGGTACCCTCCTGAAGCCCAACATGGTTACCCCTGGTTCCGATGCCAAGAAGGTAGCCCCTGAGGTCATTGCTGAGTACACCGTCCGCACCCTCCAGAGGACCGTCCCTGCTGCTGTCCCTGCCATTGTCTTCCTCTCCGGTGGACAGAGCGAGGAGGAGGCGACCCTGAACCTGAACGCCATGAACAAGCTCCAGACCAAGAAGCCCTGGAACCTGTCCTTCTCCTTCGGGCGTGCCCTCCAGCAGAGCACCCTCAAGGCCTGGGCTGGTAAGGCGGAGAACGAGGAGAAGGCCAGGAAGGCGTTCCTGGTGAGGTGCAAGGCCAACTCTGAGGCCACCCTCGGCACCTACAAGGGCGATGCCACCCTCGGCGAGGGGGCCTCTGAGAGCCTCCACGTCAAGGACTACAAGTACTGATCTGCCTTCGGTGTGGTGGCCCGTTTGGGTGTCCTGCTTACCAGTATTATTGTTTGGTTTTCAGAGTCTTGATATATCCTTCGGATATCGAACCTAGTATGGAACTTGTGCTCTCAAAATAGCGTAGGTAGTTTCGTTTTTAGAGTCGAATACCCTGTTACTCGGGTGCTGCGTATCGTAAATTGGAGGGGTGGCTTTTGTTCTATGGTCGTGTAATTTTGCTGCTTACAATGGTAAAACCTGTTATATGCTGAGTACATGTCTATTTTGATTGTGTTGCATCGCTTAATTTTTCTTTTGTTGCTTCACTTGACTGACGCAACATTGCTTGATTTTTCTTTCATTGCTTCACTTGGCTGAAGCAACATCTCAGTTTCCTCTTGTGCACTTTTGTGCATGCTCATGAAACTGAGATTTCTTAGTTTTCTTTCATTTGTGAAGCAACATCGCTTAATTTTTCTTTAGTTGCTTCACTTGGCTGAAGCAACCTCTCAGTTTTCTCTTGTGCACTTTCGTGCATGCTCATGAAATTGAGATTGCTTAGTTTTCTTTCATTTTATGTGAGCACTCTTAAAGTTTTCTCTTGTGCACTTTCGTGTTTCTTTCATTTTTTGTTACACGAGGCTGGAGCACTTTTTCAGTTTTCTCTTAAGCAGAAATCAGAACTTCAAGTTTCGTGTATGCTTATGAAATCAAGGTTTTTATATCAGGTTTTTGTTCTATGCTCCTGTAACCATGTGTTCAGCAGCACTTTTTTGACGCACGATTGAATAATGCAATACTAGTTTATCTCGTCAACAGCGCAGTTAGTTTCTGATTTCATATCCAAGTTTGCAGCTTCAATGGCAGCAACTGACACCTGACGCTGCTATGTCAAACTTAAACTTCTGGGGTGAAATTTCGTGTACGCTCATGAAAGCGAGCCCTAAGATTGCAAGGTTTCCTGTGTGCATCTTCTGCACGGGCGATAGTTGACTAAACTAGGCAGCAGGTATTTGATGCTTAGGATGGCAGTGTACACGTGTTCAGTCAGCTCTTTTTTGTTTGCAGCACTTTATTTATTTTTACTTCCGCTTGGACGATTGAATAAAACTCCCTTTCGTCTCAAATTATTTCTAGATTTGTCTAGATACGTATCTGAGACAACCAATTCTGGATGGAGGTAATACAAACTAGTTGAGTCAACAGAACAGTTTGTTCTGATTGAACGATTGACTAGTGCAGCAGTTTTTTACTTAGCAGACTTGACTGCCTTCTGATTGAAGAGATCATCCAACCTAGAGCGAGAGCAGTGCTGAAGTTGAAACCAAGGTTCGTTGGGTCATCATCAGCGCTTACGTGTACATTCACAACAATCTGCACTTAGTTTCAATTTCAATGGCCGTAAAAAGGTCTGGAACTGATGGGGCGTACTTCACAATTTGCAAGTCCACGGACATAAGTTTAAGTTTGACAGGGTGCTCACTGAAGCAGTGCTTCTCTGACCATTTCGAAATCATTCGTTTGCTTTCTTCGGGTTTCTGGGGCACTTCATGACCCAAACTTGAATCCATAACAAGTGCCGTGGTTTTTTCTTTTTAGAAAAGGAGGATGCATCCCCGGCCTCTGCATCTGGACAATGCATACGGCCACTTTATTTATTAAGCACAAAAACCTTACAAAGTAGTATATCAGTAAGCTTGAAGCCACCATCTAGACAACATCTGTCGCTACTCCTACCCCTTAATGCAGTGGAGCCTAATACCAAACAGATATCGCATCAAATCCTAATATCTAATGCCGGATGCCCCATCCTAGCCACATACCGGGACTGGGTCACACGCCAGTCCGGCCCACTCACTGAGGCTGCCGCCGCCTTCTTTCATCGATCCATCTCCAGAGCAGGTACTGACGCACAGACCTTGCCAGGCCTGCCGTCGACGTCACCATGGCGCCAGACAGCTCGACCACCCTGCGCTCGTCCATCCAGCCGTATCCGTCGTCGATATGCAGCTGCACCATGCCGCCACCACTCGTCATCAATGACGCGGTAGATACAACGGCGCACCACCTGGCAACCTCCACACCATCGCCACTGCTGGAGCTACTCGGAGCCCACCATCCACAACGTCTCTCCCCCGAACAGCAGTTCCTCCCAAGACGGCGCCTCCATGGAGGATATGACGCGCAGGACGCCGCCGCCGCCCAATCCAGACTTTAGTTTGAACCAAAACCATGACACTTATTATTGTGGATCGCAGGGAGTACCTATTATGAACATGTGATGTGGTGCATAAATTTTGAAACCACACAAATTTTGAACTGGTACCAGAAAAACTGTGCTGCACAACATAACCGCGCCACAAAGGGAAGAAGCAGTAGCAGAATCATGAAGAGCTTTTTTTCTACCAACGGTGGCGACACACACAGATTGACTCATTACCCAGCAACTGTTCTTCTTTAATTATAGCTTGGCAATTTGCCAGAGCATCGATACCAAACAAGTAAAAACCTTCATCAGGATCCATCAAGCACTTCATTTTTCTGTACACTTATTACCACACCAATGCGATTGCGCAAAGCCAGAGCAACAAATAATGGCGCTTGGCAAACGGACTGACTGACGGCTTCGGCTTTCGCTTGCCAGACTCGATCTGCGGAGGATGGTCGGCTGCCGGAGAACCCTTGCACTGTAGTACATCATCGCTATCTCCACGCCCAGCCGGAGCTGGAGCCGGAGCGTCGCTAGACTAGGTAGTCATAGTAGACAAGCAGGAGGTTGTCCGGGACGATGAGGGGCAGGCTGTCGATGAAGCTGTGGAAGTGCCTCACATTCTCCTTCTCCAGGGTCACCGGGTCGATCACATCTTCGTCGCCGGTGAGCACCCACAGGTCCCTGGACTGGACTCGCTTCAGGCTTCCGCGGCAGAATGGGCACGACTGAGATCTTGTGTACCTGTAACCATGATGCACATTAGAGGTGTGGCTTCATGGCACTTGCAGCAGCAAATAGAAAGCTCAAGCTGCTGTCTAGTCTGAAGTAATGCTGTTGGAGAAGCCATTGACGGCCCCCAACACTGTAATGAAGCGGCCAGTTCATTATCATTATAACAACAACTTGCCATGTGCAAAACCTATGACACACACGACGCCTTGCAGATAACACTTGCCTTGGTACACAAGTATGATCTGCCAGCTAAGGAAACATAATTAGTGTTATTAGAATGTCACATTTAAATATCCTCCACGCCCCCTTGCGCTTATCCCTTCAAGTTTGTGTTGTGCCATTGACAATTGCCACTAGTAATGCAGTCCTGCTATCGGTTTTTATTTATGGACGCAGCTTCCAGGTTGTCTCATTTCCATACCACTGATAAAATAGTCCATTGTATTTAGTGTGGCAAACAGCAGGGCTTTAAGAATGGTATGAAGTACCACAACTGCCCATTAAACTCAAAACAAGAACAGCACTCAATTAAAAGGGATCACCGAATGTGTCTCTTTAGTGTCGCATAAAGTTGGAATGGTTGGATTATATGTAATCTCTCCTAGTAGAAGGCCAATAAGAAACACTGTAACTTCTAGCTTCCAGCCAACTAATCAAGTGTTCAGTGCAAGCAAAGCAAAACAAGAACAGGTTGCAGTGTTGCAAACAACAGTGAATCAGCGATAACATTTTTTTTGTGAATTTTGAATATTTTGGAGAGAATGTAGCTTAAGTAGGGCTAAATGGAGTTGGAGAGCAATAAAATGCAGAATTGTGTGCGTCAAATACTACTACTGCTGGGTTGTTGAACCACTCTCTCCCTACCCCTACCAACACTGAATTGAGTAGGAGCAGCTCACAAACAGCGCCAAGGTTGAAAAAAGAGCCGAACCAATAACTTCTTCGCACAATACAAATGCATTGTTAGAACCCGTGATTCCAAAGCTGTCGCTGCTCACGCGATTCCTCGCATATTTATCTCTTAAATTGACCTTATCTCGAGGCTCTTTCAACCACTGGCAATTTTTAACATTAGCGTGTGACGTGGGGACTACAAATGATAAACAACATATATGGTGCTAATTAAGTATGCCTCAAACGGATAAGCAAGGGGAAGCAGGGGCAATTACCAGTCTCGGTAACAGTTGATGCACATGGCATGGTTGCAGTTGGGAAGGACCATCTTGGTGCAGGTCTCCAAGCAAATGCCGCACTCATCTTCCCTCTCGGCGTCCTTATCATCGGCGTAAAGCTTCCGGCGGCCGCCGCTGTCGCCGTGCCCCTTGCACCACCCCTTCTCCTTGCAGTCTCTCGCCATGACGTTCTCCTCAATTTGTTGCAAGTAGGGGTATATTATGGCTGCATTCCACGGCACGTCAGAAAGAAGCACATGGTGTCAGTGCACGAAAAAGGCCTGAAACTGAAGAAATTCCCCAACTATGTGCTTGCTGGCTATGCATACCGTAGAATTCTTTGAGGCTCGCTCGCCTTTCGATGGTGGATATGGATGCATCCCCATCAACATAAACCTGCAGTGAGACCAAAGCATCTAAAAACGTCATTATCATGGAGCAAAAAGATAAATAATCTGGAAATGAAATTCAGCTCATGAATTTCAGGGTCTGAATGCAACAATACCTTGTAGACAAGAACCTCGAGAAGGCCCAGGTAGCTGGGGAGGGTGTAGGAGAGGGAGCAGCTGCAGTCCATCCACTGGATAAGGTTGAGGATGATTGGAGCCATGGAGCTGTAGGACAGCCTCATCTGCACGCAGGTGCCCCCGTAGGCCCTGTGGATAGCATGCGCCCTGAAAAAAGAAGCACCGATTCATCACGACATGCCTGCAGACATGGATTTAACACCCCCACAAATTGCATCAAACATGTCAAAATAGGGACCAAAAACAGCCAGGAACCAAAAGGGGAACCTTTCCCTTTCTACTCCTTTTTTCCAGAAAAAATCAAGTACAGAAGGAGAACAACACCCAGAATCAAGAAAAGCATGGAGGGGAAGGAGAGGATTTGCTTACAGGGTGTTGGCGTGGTGGATATCGGCTTCGAGGGCCTTGAGGGAGCCCCTGAGGGACAGCGGCCTGCCACCGTGAAGCATGGCTCTTCTCCGGCAACCCAAGAATCCCCTGTGGCTGTGGCTGGGGACTGGTATGGTTCAGAGAGAGAGAGAGAGAGAGGCTTGGGCGAGGAGGAGAGGGGCTCGAGGAAGCAAGAGGCGACCGGGCTCCCAAGCAAGAAGAAGACCACGGAGCAAGCTGTTGAGGTCTGGGTGTGGGGAAAGGTAAGCTTTGGGGAAGCTGTGAGGGGGAGAGGGAGAGGGGTGAGGAGCTTTTGTCCTGCGGCCTCGGCCCCCTCGGTTTTATAACGGGACGGGAGGGCAGGCTACGGCCGTGCAATCTGTGGCTGCTTTGCTTTTGCTTTGTTTTTGCTTCCATGGTTGCTTCAGGGCTTGAGGGGAGGATAGATAGAAAGGAAATGCTTGGGAATAAAGAAAGTGGAGGAGACAAAGGGAGAGGGAAAGGCTACACAAATAAGGCATGGAGGCATTGAGGAGCAGTTATGAGCTTATAATCTACATATTTCCGGTATTGTAGTACAATTGTCTATTGATTCGATACGGATACCCAACTCCGCAGACCTGACCAGGGCGACTCGGGCGGCGACCGAAAAACCTAGCCGCCGTCACCCCGTCTCCCACCTCTCTCCCCCTCGCCGCCGCCGAAGGACGCCGCCGGGAGAATCCCGCGCGGCCGACGGCGGCGGCGGGGCACTGCTCTCTCCGATGGGCGCTAGGTGGGCGGGCGGCCTGGCCTCTGGCGCCGGCAGCGCCCGCGGCTGCGTTTCGGCCTCCTGGCCGTCCGTTTCG